>NC_056740.1:453087015-453291649 GCF_019279795.1 Protopterus annectens
ATGTTATGTACTCCAGCCGCTCTGACGTCGGAGAAATGCAACATCAGCCGACGTCGGACCCAGACTTTGGAATCCGGCCGACCGAGGGCTGCCTAAGGCCGGACAACCCACATGTTATGACTGCAGTTGCATTCTTGAAGGACATCAGTTTGGTTGGGATTTAAGGAATTTTCCAGGCAGTTAGCTGCAATGTTTTCAAGTTGGGATGCAGGGTCTTGAAATTGTTCTGCGTTAGAAGAAGAGGCCATAGGGGAAGAGGCCATGAATTTGCCCGAGACATGCTTCTCAATAGTGGGTACCAGTGTTGTCTTGGCCAGTCCGGAGCTATTAGTATCACTTTTGGCTGTTCCTCCCTGATCTTCAGTAGAACCTTGTACATCAATGGGAGAGGTGGAAAGGCATATACTGTTAGGGCATTCCAGCTGAAAGAGAGTCCACCCTCCATGCTTGTGGGTGGTATGTCCTTGAGCAGAATGTCTTCAGTTGGTGGTTGAGTGGGGAGGCGAACAGATCTATCTCCGGCATTCCCCGTGTCTTTGTTATGAGTTTGAAGATGTCTGGATGCAGCATCCATTCGTGTGCATCCATGGTAGTTCTGCTTAAGCTGTCTGCTAGTGCATTTTCTTTTCCTGGTACGAATTTGGCCTGCAGCTGGATATTGAGATTCAGGCATAGATTCCACAGATTCATAGCCATCCGGCATAGAGGGTAGGAATGTGTGCCTCCCTGTTTATGTACCACATGACCGTGGTATTGTCTTGTCCTTATTAACAGATGTCCTTGTTGGAGGAAGGGTCCGAATGCCTCGATTGCATGCCTCACTGCCAGCATTTCCTTTTGGTTTATGTGCATGCTTAGCTGTCCTTGAGGCCATAGGCCTTGGATACATTTGTCCTCCATGTGTGCTCCCCATCCTCGGTCTGAGGCGTCCGTGGTGATGGTCTGCCTTGTTTTTGGTTTGTTGAAAGGCAACCCTCTGTTGGACTGGCAGGCCTGAGCCCACCACAGGAATTCCTTTTGAAGGCATGGAATGATTCTAGACTGTGACTGTGTTGAGACCACACACTCCTTAGGTACCATTGTAATTTCCTCATATGCAGCCTGGCATGTGGGATTAAAATTATGCAGGATGCCATGTAACCCAGGGCCTGCAGGACTTTCCTTGCAGTAAGCTGAGTTTGTCTGGTCAGAATCATGAAGTAATCTGGAAGTTGTCTGTTTTTCTTCTGTGAGAAAAGCCATCTGGGTGATTGTGTCCAGATCTGCACCCAAAAAGTTATCATTTGGGATGGTACTAGTCTTGACTTTTGGATGTTGACTGTGTATCCCAAGGTCTGTAGCAGGTGTATGGCATAAGCCAAGTCCTTTAACAATTTTTTCTTGTTGTCCGCTTGTATTAGGCAGTCGTCCAGGTATGGATAAATTTGAATTCCCTGAAGTCTGCAATGTGCAATTACTGATGCCAGGCATTTCGTGAATACTCTGGGCGCAGTAGATAAGCCAAAGGGCAATGCTGAGAATTGATAATGCTCTGATCCTGCAAGAAATCTGAGGTGTCTTCTGCAATCTGGTCGGATAGGGACGTGCAGGTATGCCTCCTTGAGATCTAGAGTCACCAGCCAAGACTCCTTGCCCAACATGGGAAGAAGTTGCTGAAGGGTCAGCATTTTGAATTTTGGCACAATGAGATAAGTGTTCAGTGCGGACAGGTCGAGAATAGGCCTCCATTGGTTTTCTTTTCTTGATACAAGGAATAGTCTGGAGTAAAATCCTTGGCCTTGTTCTGTAGATGGTACCCTTTCTATAGCTTTCATCTGAAGTAAATTGTTGATTTGTCTTAAAGCCTCTGCCTTCTAGTTTGGTGGAAGGCTTGGTATTCCGCTTCTTTTTGGCAAAGTGTGGAAGTGAAACCTGTATCCTTTGTCTATTATTTGCAATATCTATGTATCCTTTGTAATGCAATGCCAGTTTTTTGAGAATAAAGCCAGCTTTCCGCCCAAGGGTGCTTCCAGTTGATTCCTGGTAGGCGGAATCAGAGTCAAGTCATTGGGTCTGTTCTGTAGTAGTGGTTGTAGTTGTAGCTGTTGCACTACTACTCTGGTTGGCAGGCTGCCACTGACGGCCTCTGTAGGGGCCCTTCGATTGACCTCTGCCTCTAGGTCACCTGTTCCTGCCTCTCTGTGCTCTGGACGAGTCTGGAAAGGACCAATTCTTTGTAGGCCAGTTTCTGCTGAACTTCGGTGGTTGAACTTGCAGGAAATCTTTAACTGTTTGCACAGACTTTGCTTTTTCTTCAACCTTTTTTAGAATCTCCTGTGCAGTGGAGCCAAATAAATTTTGTTTCTCCATTGGAGCATCGAGGAGTTTAGCTTTGACACGGTCTGGCAAAGATTGCTCCTTCAGCCAGGCATGCCTACGAATAACTGCCCCAGTCATAGCTGATCTAAATGAAGCCTCCAGTGCATCATAGCCACATTTTAAAAAATGATTACTAACCTGTTGTGAGTTATGTACCAAATCCTGAAGGGATTTACGGTCTAAGGGTTCAGGAGAAGAAAGTTTCTTATTCAGTTGATCTAACAAAAATTCTTGGTACTGTATCATATGGAATTGACAGTTTAATGCCCTGGCAGAAAGAGTAGCAGATGTATAAACCTTTTTCCCCATCTCTAAAGCTCTAGACTCTCTTTCAGAGGGTAGGGATTTTGGCAGTAGCGGCTGCAACCCCTTTAGAGCCCTGAGAAATAGTTTCTGGGTCTGCAGCATGGGCTTTATACAGATGGAAATGAGAATACGGGACCCTGTAATATCTGTCAGGTTTGGCAGGGGCCGGAGGAAGAGAATCAGGGGCTGTACTGACATCATTGTACACATAATCAATTACATTTAGAACAGGAGGTATAGCTAAGGGCCTATGCTGAGGCAAATGCAAAAAGGTCCTTAATCTTTTTCTAGAATCAGAGAAATCCTGACCTTGCCATTGAAAGTGCTCTCTCATGTAGTGTGAAGTCTCCCCAAAGGAAAATTCTTCAGGAGGGGAGGCCGAAGGGATAGATTCCTCTGCATCTGAATTCTCATAAGGCGAGTAAGCCCCTTCCTGGTGGTCTGACAAATCAGATCCATCCGTGCAGTAATCTGAGGAGTGAGGTTCAGAGGGGTCAGTCCTGGGCCTTTTGTCTGGAGGAGGTTGAGAGACCCTGTCTGGGTGAGGTTGTGAACCCCTAATTAAGGAGACAAGGTCCTCAGCAAGGCTGAGGATCTGTGAACTAGAGGAAGGCCTCTGGGATGTAGATTTGGCAGGCAAAGCTTTTGAAAGTTTGGCAGCTTTAGCCCTGGAGAAGGCCTTAATAGACATAGAAGCTGGGGGCCTAGCTGCCCCACGTGCAGGGGTAGAAATGTCCAAAGGTATGGTGTCGGACAATTCCTGAACACTAGCTTCGGGTAGGGAGTTCTGAAGCCGACTCTGCCGGGGCCTCTCTGGGCTCGGTGGTCGGAATTATGGTTTCGGAAGTAGGAATCGCCGTGGACTCTGTTAAGGCCGAAACAGAGACACTCGCGGAAGGCCTGGCCGTGGTTTCAGCCGAAACCTCGGGCCGCGAGTGTCGGTCCTTTTCCTTGCATTTTTTGACCATATGCGAAGTCGGAGTCTCAGACGGCATTTTATAAGCAAAAGCGGCTCCAAAAAATTCCTCTGCAAACTCCGACCGACGTCTAAGAGTTCGTCGGTTGAAGGAGGCACAGGCTAAACAAGCTGATACGTCGTGGTCTGGGCCTAAGCAAGGAAGGCAGTAAGAATGGAAATCCTTATGAGGTATTTGTTTCCCACAAGTTAAACAATTATTTACTTTGTCTGACATCGGCTGAGGCAAGAAAGAGTCCCCAACGGGGTACTTAGCATTTTTCGAAGTCTTCGGTAGCTAAAATCTCTGGATCTGACCGACCGGCACTTGCGAACAGCTTCTGCTTCGGGCACCGCGCGGCAAGAAAGACTGAGGAAAATGGCGTCGGCTGATGCTTTTATACCCCAGACGCTCTGACGTCGGGGAAAGTGCGACATCAGCCGAGGCCAGACCCAGACTTTGGAATCCGGCCGACCGAAGGGCTGCCTGAGGCAGGACAACCCATATGTTATGACTGAAGATGCATCCTTGAAGGACATCAGGGTACATGTGTCAGAGGCAGGTGCCATGGGATCAACCGTGATACTGCGCAAGAGAGGGTACCAGTGTTGGCGAGGCCAGTCTGGTGCAATGAATATCATCCTTGGTTTGTCCTGTTTGATCTTTAGGAGTACTTTGGAGAGAAGAGGCAGAAGAGGAAAGGCATAGACTGATGGGTTATTCCAGCTGATGGACAGGGCATCCATTTTTTAAGCTTGTTTGTGGGGAGTCTTTGTGCAAAATTTGTCCAATTGGTAGTTCTGAGGGGATGCAAACAGGTCTATATCTGGGGCTCCCCCATTTTATCGTCAGCATGTTGAAAATCTTTGGTTCAAGTTTCCAATCATGTGGGTCCATGAGGTTTCTGCTTAGTCCATCTGCCAGCGTATTTAGTTTTCCTGTCAGGAATTGAGCTTGTAGATGCACTTGGTAGCTCAAGGCTGTGTTCCACAATGCCATGGCTTGTCTGCAGAGGGGGTAAGAATGGGTACCCCCCTGCTTATGTACCACATAACTGTGGTGTTGTCAGTCTATTATTAATTGCCCTGGAAGAATGTGGTCCTTAAAGGCTGTCACAGCATTCTGGACAGCTAACATTTCTTTCTGATTGATATGCAAGTGCATTTGACTGGGGTTCCATTTGCCCTGAATGTACTTCCCTGCCCGGTGAGCCCCCCATGCATAGTCTGATTCGTCTGTTAGGGTTTGGGCGGCAGGGGGTAGGGTGAATGGCAGTCCCTTGTTTAGGTGCCACACCTCTGCCACCAAAGAAATTCCAGGCGTAGGCAAGGAATGATAGGAATCATTGCTTCTAGACCCCGAGAATGTTGACACCATAGGCTTTTTAGGTACCATTGTAGTTTCCTCATATGCAGTCTTGCATATGGAATTAGAAGAATGCAGAGGCCATGAACCCCAAGGCTTGCAATATTTGCCTTGAAGTTAACAGGGTTTTCGTGGCCACTAGTTTGAGGTATGCTGTCAGATGAGTTTCTCTGGCGTGAGGAAAGCCAACTGGGAAGTTGTATTCAAGCTTGCTCCCAGGAATTTAATTTGTTGACAGGGTACCAGATGTGATTTATTTTTGTTTATAGTGCGCCCCATACAAGTTAGCACTCTTTGTACAAAAGCCAGAGGATTCAAAAGTATGTCCTGGCTTTCTGCCTGTATTAGACAACCGTCCAGGTATGGGTATATTTGAATATTTCTTTGCCTGCAAAATGCAATGACTGGGGCTAGGCACTTTGTGAATACCCTGGGCGCAGTAGATAAGCCAAAGGGCAGTGCAGAGCACTGGTAGTGATTGTAGCCTGCTTTGAAACGTAGGTATCTTCTGCAAGATTAACTGATTGGGATGTGCAGGTATGCTTCCTTTAAATCAAGTGTTGCCATCCAGTCATTTTTCCTAGCATGGGAAGTGACTAAGTCAGCATCTTGAATTTTGGAATCACCAAAAAGGTGTTTAGAGCAGACAGGTCCAGGATTGGGCGCCATGACTTGCCTTTACTGGGTACTAGGAAAAGTCCTGAGTAGAAACCTTGTCCTTTTTCCTCTTCTGGTACAGTTTGAATTAGCCTTTATGTGTAAAAAAAAATTGCTTTTGAACCTCTGTCCACTGATTTGGGGGTAGATCTGGCCAACCGTTGGGCGTTGGCAATGTGTGAAAGTGAAATCTGTATCCTTGGGACACTATTTAAAACCCATTTGTCCTGGGTAATGAGTTCCCAGTTTTTTACCTGAAGACCAATCTTTCCCCCTAAAGGAGCAGTCAGTTGAGAAACGCTTGGAAGTTTTAAAGTTAAGTCATTGAGACAGGTTTTCCATAGGGGGGAGTCTTACTACTTCCAGATTTGGAAGCGTAAGCCCCCCACTGTTTAGACGTCTGCGGACCCTGGGACTGAAAAGTACAGTTTTGTACCTACCATAAATGTAGATGTCCGAACAGGATAGCATCTGCAGTCATAACAAATGGGTTGTCCTGTCGTCAGGCAGCCCTTCGGTCGGCCGGATTCCAAAGTCTGGGTCCGGCTTCGGCTGATGTCGCACTTCACCCGACGTCATCTCTGCTGGTCTTCGGGTATAAAGGCATCAGCCGACGCCATTTTCCTCAGTGTTTCTTGCCCCAGATGCCAGTTGCCCTCTTGGTAAGCTATATTTTGGATAAATGCCAATGTTTCCAAAAAAGTAGAAGGCAAACACAAAAAATAATGTATGTACATATATACAAACAAATACACCATAAGAGACTCCCCGGCTAGCTATTAGGAGGGTAAATACCCTAGGAGTACCACAGAGGGGAAGGAGGGTGGGTAATACTGACTGCAGATGCTATCCTGTTCGGACATCTACATTTATGGTAGGTACAAAACTGTACTATGTCCTTCAAGGATGCATCTGCAGTCATAACAAATGGGTAGAATACCATAGCCAAACTAGGGAGGAGGAAGAAGAATTATGGTGTAGTTAGGATCCCTTGCAGTACAGCAGTGGCAAACCCTGCTCGGGATCTAGAGTACAGAGGTAAATTATAATGCTTGGCAAATGTATGCACGGAGGTCCAAGTAGCCGCCTCAATAATGTCCTTGGTTGCCACTCCTCGTAAGAAAGCTGTGGTAGTGGCTGTAGCCCTTGTAGAATGAGGTCTTATGTTCTGTGGAATTGGTTTTCCGTGGTAGGAGTAACAGAATCTTATGCAATTTCCTATCCATTTGGAGATTGTCTGTTTGGAAATTGCTTTTCCTTCCCTTCCTGTTGCATAGGCTACTAAAAGCTGGTCAGTCTTTCTGTGAGCTTTGGTTCTGTCCAGGTAGTAGCGTAACTGTCTATGTACATCCAAGGTATGCAGCAGTCTTTCCCCCCTGTTCTGTGGATTGGGAAATAAGGTAGGTAGGTGGATTGCCTGGTTTAAAGACACTCTGGATACCACCTTAGGCATAAATGTAGGATTAGTTCTCATGGACACCCTATCTTGATGGAAGATTAGGAAGGGTTGTACTGCCATTAAGGCCTGTAGTTCAAACCCTCCTTGCTGAAGTAATTGCCAGTAGGAAAGCAGTTTTCCATGATAGGTGTTGAAGATCTGCTGTTGCTGCTGGTTCAAATGGAGGGAGTGTCAGTTTTTCTAGCACAAAGTTCAAGTCCCATGCTGGTAATGGTGGTTTCCTAGGAGGTTTTACATTCTTGATCCCTCTGAGGAATTGCCTGAGTAGAGGATGAAAGACAGGTGGATCAAGCTGTATTCTGCTGAAATAGCTGATGCATGTATCTTGATGGAGGAATAGGACAGGCCTGTATGTAGAAGCTCTGCCAAGTACTCCAGGATGTTAGCAATATCTATGTTCGACACATCTTTTCCTCTTTCAGTACTCCAAATGACAAATCTTTTCCATTTTCCTGCATAGTTCCTTCTTGTTGAAGGTCTGCGGGCTTCAAGGATAATGTCTTTAACCCTTTGGGATAGGTCTGGGTTAGTTGCTGCTATGTGATGTTCCAGGCAGTCAGTTGCAAGGTTTTTAGGTTTGGGTGCATGATGTTGTAGTTGTTCTGAGTTAACATCAAAGGCATCAGGGGTATTGACCACATTCTCCCCTGAGACATGCTCCTCAGCAATGGATACCAGTGTTGTCTTGGCCAATTCGGAGCTATCAGAATTATCCTTGGACGTTCCTCCTTGATTTTCAGTAGTACCTTGTGCATCAAAGGAAGAGGTGGAAATGCATATGCCGTCAGGCCTTTCCAACTGAAGGATAGAGAGTCCACCTTCCATGCAAGTGGGTGGCATGTCCTTGTGCAGAATTTTTTGAGCTGGTGATTGAGTGGGGATGCGAATAGGTGTATTTGTGGCATTCCCCATTTCTTTGTGATGGCCTTGAAGATGTCCGGGTGTAGCATCCATTCGTGAGCATCCGAGGTGGTTCTGCTTAACATGTCTGCTAGGGTGTTTTCTTTTCCCGGCAGAAATATTGCCTGTAACTGGATGTTGTAGCTCAGAGCCATATTCCAAAGGTCCAGAGTCATTCTGCATAGGGGGTATGAATGAGTGCCTCCCTGTTTGTTGATGTACCACATGACTGTGGTGTTGTCTGTCCTTATCAGTAAATGGCCTTCTTTGAGGAATGGTCTGAATTTCTGGATTGCTAGTTTTACTGCCAGCATTTCTTTTTGGTTTATGTGCAGGTGCAGCTGGTCTGGAGTCCACAATCCTTGTATGCATTTGTCCAACATGTGCGCCCCCCAGCCTAGGTCTGAGGCGTCTGTTGTGATAGTTTGGCTTGCTTGAAAATTGTGGAAGGGCAAGCCTGGGTTTGACTGGCATGCTTGAGCCCACCATAGGAACTCCTGTTTCAGGCATGGGATTAGTGGGATTTCGGTTTCTAAGCTGTGCCTGTGTTGAGACCATAAATTCTTTAGGTACCACTGTAGCTTTCTCATATGCAGTCTGGCATGTGGGACCAAGATTATGCATGATGCCATGAAGCCCAAGGCCTGCAGTACTTTTCTTGCTGTTAGTTTGTTCTGCTTTGTTAATGCCAAGAAGTAAAGAGGGAGTTGTTTTTGTTTTTCTGCAGTTAGGAATGCCATTTGTTTTGCTGTGTCCAATTCCGCACCCAAGAATGTTCTTGTTTGGGATGGTGTCAGTCTTGACTTTTGTAAATTGACTGTGTATCCCAGGGCTTGTAGTAAGCAAATGACTTTTTGTAAATCTGTTGTCAGCTTGCTTTTGTTGTCCGCTTGTAACAGGCAGTCGTCCAGGTATGGATAAATTTGGATTCCTGTAGCCTGCAGTGAGCGATTACTGATGCCAGGCATTTTGTGAATACTCTGGGCAGTAGATAAGCCAAAGGGCAATGCTGAGAATTGATAATGCTCTGATCCTGCAAGAAATCTGCGGTATCTTCTGCAATTTGGTCGTATGGGGACGTGCAGGTATGCCTCCTTGAGATCTAGAGTTACCAGCCAACACTCCTTGCCCAGCATGGGAAGAAGTTGCTGTAGGGTCAGCATTTTGAATTTTGGGACAATGATGTATGTGTTTAAGACGGACAGGTCGAGAATAGGTCTCCAACTTTTCTCCTTTCTTGGTACTAGGAAGAGTCTGGAGTAGAATCCTTTGCCCTGTTCTGTTATTGGTACTCTTTCCACAGCTCTTATCTTTGTTAATTGCGCTACCTGCTTTAGAGCTTCTGTTTTTGATTTGGAGGTAGGTTTGGCATTCCTCTTTTACTGGTAAAGTGTGGAAGTGGAACCTGTAACCTTGGTCTATCGTTTGCAAAATCCACTTGTCTTTTGTGATATAGTGCCAATTTTTGAAAATAAGGCTAACTTTCCGCCTAAAGGTGCTGTTATTTGCTCCCTGGTAGGCGGTGTCAGAGCCAAGTCACTGTGATTGTCCTGTTGCAGTGGCAGTGGTTGTGTCTGTGCCTCGGTTATTGCCTTGCCACTGTCGCCCTCTGTAGGCACCTCCTCTGGATTGATTTCTGCCTCTAGCGCGTCCATCCCTGCCTCTCTGACATTTTGAGGAGTCTGGAAAGGACCAATTTTGGCAGGCCAGTTCCTGCTAAACCTTGGGGCTGAACCTGTAAGAAATCCTTAACTGTTTGTACAGATTTTGCCTTCTCTTCCATTTTCTTCATTACTTGCTGAGCAGGTGTACCAAATAGACTGGCCTTATCCATAGGAGCATCTAACAGCTTTGCTTTAACATGATCCGGCAAGACCTGTTCTTTCAACCATGCATGCCTTCTTATCACTGTGCCAGTCATGGCTGATCTAAATGAAGCCTCCAGTGCATCATAGCCACATTTTAAAGAATGGTTACTAACCTGCTGAATGTTATTCACCATTTCTAAAACATATTTCTTATCTAAGGGGTCATCAGTGGACAGCTTCTTAGTTAACTGATCAAGCATAAACTCTTGGTATTGGATCATATGAAACTGACAGTTTAAAGCTCTAGCTGAGAGAGTAGCAGAGGTGTAAACTTTTTTCCCCCATCTCTCTAAGGACCTGAATTCCCTTTCAGAAGGAATAGGGTTTTTTGCTGAGGTCGAGGCTACTGCCTTAGGCCCCTGGGATATAGTCTCAGGATCTGCAAGTGGGGCCTTGTATAGGTGGTGATGAGTTTCTGGCACCCTGTAAAATCTATCTGGTTTGGCAGGGGCTGGAGGTAAAGTATCAGGAGCAGTGCAAACATCATTAAATGCATCATCCACAACAGGCAGTACTGGAGGTATAGCTAAGGGCCTATGTTGTGGTAAGTGCAGAAATGTCCTAAGCCTTTTTCTTGAATCTGAGAAATCTTGTCCCTGCCATTGGAATTGTTCTCTCATGGCATGTAAGGTTTCCCAAAGGAGAATTCCTCTGGTGGAGAGGCAGATGGAATGGATTCTTCAGCATCTGAATCTTCATAAGTAGAAAAAGGAGCCTCTGGCTGGTCTGTAATGTCTGAGTCATCCGAAGAATCATCAGAGAACACTGGCTCGGGGGGCTCTGCTCTAGGTCTCTTTTCTGGGGGCTGAGAGGCCCTGTCTGGGTGGGATTGGGATCCCCTAATTAAGGATATTAAATCCTCAGCCAGAGTAAGCATTTGTGAACTAGAAGTGGGCCTGTGTGAGGGGGGCTTAACAGGCACTGATTTAACAGTTTTGGCTGCTTTAGCCCTGGCAAAGGCCTTAATAGACATGGCTGCAGGAGGCCTAGCAGCACCACGTGCTGGGTTAGAGACATCCAAAGGAATGGTGTCTGTTAAATCACTAGGAACCACAGTAGTAGGCAAAACTTCTGAGGCCGATTCAACTAAGGTAGCAGGAGCCTCAGTAGTAGTCATGGATTCGGCTGAAGATTGACAGGTTTTCTCGGTTTCGGCCGAAACCGAGACACTCGCGGCTTGCTTAACCGTGGTTTCGGCCGAAACCGCGGACCGCGAGTGTCGGTCCTTTTTTGCTTTTTAACAATTTGGGTAGTCGGAGGATCCGACGGCATAATGTACGCAAAATCTGAGCCGAAAAACTGTTCAGCAAACTCCGACAGACGCCTAAGCGTTCGTCGGTTGAAGGAAGCACAGGCCGAACAGGCTGCTACGTCGTGGTCTGGGCCTAAGCAAGGTAGGCAGTAAGAGTGGAAATCTTTATGAGGTATTTGTTTCCCACAAGTTAAACAGTTATTGACTTTTTCTGACATCGGCTGAGGCAAGAAAGAGTCCCCAACGGGGTACTTAGCTTTTTAGAAGTCTTCGAAGTAGTATTCGGTAGTAGTAATCTCTGGATCTGACCGACCGGCACTTGCGAACAGCTTCTGCTTCGGGCGCCGCGCGGCAAGAAAGACTGAGGAAAATGGCGTCGGCTGATGCCTTTATACCCAAAGACCAGCAGAGATGACGTCGGGTGAAGTGCGACATCAGCCGAAGCCGGACCCAGACTTTGGAATCCGGCCGACCGAAGGGCTGCCTGACGACAGGACAACCCATTTGTTATGACTGCAGATGCATCCTTGAAGGACATCCTGGCGCTTCTGCTGAGTCTGGGTTGAGAAGGCCTGGAAGTAGCAGGAAAGGCCCAATTCTTAGAGGGCCAATGCCTACTAAATCTTGGAGGCTGAACTTGTAAGAAATCTCTAATAGTTTGGATAGATTTAGCTTTATCTTCCTTTTTAAGATCTTCTTCAGCTTTATTGCCAAACAGACGGTCCTGATTTCAGGGAGCATCAAACAGTTTAGCTTTAACATGATCAGGCAAAGATTGCTCCTTAAACCAAGTATGCCTTCTGAGTACAGACCCAGTTGCAGCAGCCCTGCAGGAGGCCTCTAAAGAATCAAACCCATATTGCAAAGTACGTTTTCCAACCTGCTCAGCAGAATGCATCAAATCCTGTAAATCCTTATTTTCAGCACAGTCAGGAGTCATCATTTTCTGTTTAATCAATCCACTAATATGTTGATACTTTAACAAATAAAACTGACAGTTTAAGGCCCTAATGGCCAAAGTTGCAGAAGTGTAAACCTTCTTACCCCATCTACCCAGCGCCCTGGAATCTCTATCAGAAGGGGTAGGATTTTTGGCAGTAGAAGCCTTAATGCCCTTGGGTCCCTGTGAAATAGTCTCTGGATCCGCAATAGGATTTTTAAAAAGGGACCTGTGAGAATCAGGAACCCTGTAATATCTGTCAGGTTTTCTGGGAGCAGGAGGCAAAGAATCAGGGGCCAAACTAGATTCTGAAAAAGCATCAATGTCTAGTACAGGAGTTATAGCTAAAGGCCTATGTTGACGCAGGAGTAAGAAGTCCCTAAGCCTCTTTTTTGAATCAGAGAAATCCTGGTTTTCCCAGTGGAAATGCCCCTTTAGAGTGTGCAAGGTCTCACCAAAAGAGAAATCCTCTGGAGGAGAAGCAGAGGGAATAGAGTCCTCCGCATCAGAATCCTCATAAGTAGATAAGGGTAAATCCAGATTATCAGAAGAATCAGAATCCTGGTCAGAAGATTCATAAACAAATTCAGTCCTAGGCCTCTTAGAAGAGGAAGGCTGGCTTCCCCTGATTAAAGTTATAAGGTCCTCAGCCATTCTTACCATGTGTTTTAGGCATAGAGGCCAGAGCATGTGGCCTGGGCATCTGTTTTCTAGGCAAGGTTCGAGGTTTAGGCCTTAAAGAAGGAGGCGTCGGTTTAATATGCACGTCCGCAGGCCTGAATACACCCCCAGAAGCCGGTGCTTGCACAGCAGCTCCACACACATCCAAGGTAGAGACATCTTAAGTTCCACAGATGAAGCATCTTGCGGCATACCGGACTTCGAATGGGTCTCAGTAGAGGCCTGCGAGTCAGAATTAACGGGTATCAGGGAATGCGAAAGCGCCTCTCTGAGTACCGGCAAACTGGCGACTGGCTTAGGAGAAGCGTTGTCGGCAGTTTTGGACCTAGGCGGCCTATCTTCGTGCTTTTTTGGGATACCGGTAGTCGGATGGCTTACCGACGACATTTCTGGATAATTAGAGAACCAAAATATTTAGAAGCAAAAATATACAGACAACTGATAGTGCATTGATTAAATAAGGCACAAAACCGACAGCAAGGTACGTCGTGGTCAGGGCCTAGGCAAGGAATACAGTACGAATGAAAATCTTTGAGGTATTTGCTTTCCACAAGTAATGCAATTAACTTTTACTGACATCGATAAGGAGCAAGAAAAAGTTTCCCCAACGGGGAACTTAGCTTTAGTTGAAGACTTCGGTTCTGAAACTATCACGAAAATTTCAGGAGTCGGCCGACCGGCACTTGCAAACTGCTTCTGCTTCAGGCACAGCAAGAAAGACTGATGTAATGGCGTCGGCTGCATGTTTTATACCCCTGACGACCTATCATGGAAGAAGGGACAGCAATAGACGCAGGACCCAAGACTTTGTTAATGAGGCCGATTGAGGGCTACTGCAAGCAGATAACCCAAAAGTGATGACTGCAACACTGAAACACGAAGAACGTCAGTTTGGAGTAGAAACCCTTTCCCCTTTCCTCTACTGGAACAGGTTGAATAGCCCTGATACTGAGAAGAAAAAGTACTTACTTTTGAGCCTCTGCCCACTGGTTTGGAGGAAGGTCTAGCAACCCGCTTGGGGTTGGGCAGTGAGTGGAAGTAGAATCTGGGATACAATGTTCAACACCCATCTGTCCTGGGAAATGGACATCCAGTTTTTTGCATGCAGGGCGAGTTTTCCTCCTAGGGGTGCAAGTACTTTGGCATGGCTGGGAAGGATGATAGAGAAGTCATTGTGAACTTTTTCCTTAACTCATTACAGCTGAGTGACGGTATCCAGGCGTTTCTGCAGTTACCTCCTACTGTGCCTCTAGGCATCAAATATTGCCTGTTCATATTTGCATTAATAATTCCAAAACCATGTTACATACAAGGTATCAGAAAATTTTATCTTGAAGCATACATGATGGCAAACACAATCGTATTGATATATCTTCGCTATCAGTGGGCATTTGTTAAAAATATAAGGTGTAAACTTTATTTTTTAAATGCTGAAGCCACGCCCACTAGGAGTTAAAGGTACACCCACAAAAGAGCTCTACTGGAGGGAATGAGTTAAGAGGGTGGCTTACCACTCCCTGTTTTTGAGGTGGGAGCACTCCACTGTTTAGATCTCTGCATACCCTGAGACTATAGTCATGGTGGTCTGTGGCCTCTGGGTTTGGACTGAGAAGGCCTGGGAGGGGCTGGAAAGGACCAGTCAGTTTTTAGAAGGCCAATGCCAACTGAATCTGTGTGCCTGCACCTGTAAGAAATCTTTAACAGTTTGTATAGATTTAGCTTTTTCCTCCATCTTTTTAAGAACTACTACTGCTTTTGTGCCAAACAAACGTTCCTGGTTTAATGCAGCATCTAGTAAGTTTATTTTGACATGGTCTGGCAAGATTTGTTCCTTCAGCCAAGCATGCCTTCTCAGTACAGTCCCAGTGACAGCAGCCCTGCAAGATGCTTCTAAGGCATCAAAACCACACTGCAAAGCTTGTTTACTAACTTGGTTTGCAGAATGCATCAACTCTTGTAAATCTTTATTTTCTGTACAATCTGGAAGCAACAACATTTTTTGCTTAATTTGTTCTATAATATGCTGCTGGTACTTCAACTGTGAAACTGGCAATTCAAAGCCCTGACGGCAGGAGTTGCAGAGGTATACACCTTCTTACCCCATCTGTCTAAAGCTCTAGAATCCCTGTCTGAAGGGGTAGGGTTTTTGGCTGTAGTAGCCTTGTAGCCTTACTGCCTTTAGGTCCCTGGAAAATGGTCTCTGGATCTGCAGTGGGATTCTTAAAAAGAAATTTGAGAGTCAGGTACTCTGTAGTACCGGGCAGGCTTTCTAGGAGCTGGTGGTAAAGTATCAGGAGCAAGAGTGGATTCCATGAAGACATCTATAATATCCAGGACAGGGAGTATAGCTAGAGGCCTGTGCTGAGGCGAGTCTAAAAATTCTCAGTCTCTTTTTGGACTGAAGGTAGTCCTGCCATTCACAGCAGAAATGCTCTCTTAAGGTATGCAAGGTTTCACCAGAAGAGTCCTCTGGAGGGCAGGCAGAGGGTATGGAATCCTCATAGGTAGATAAGGGCATGTCCTGGTAATCAGAGGGACCAGAGTCAGCGGACTCATGGTCTGCAGAAATAGAAGGGAAATCAATTCGTTGTCTTTTAGAGGGGGAAGGATGGCTTCCCCTAATTAAAGTTATAAGGTCTTCCGCAATTCTAAGCATTTGTTTCTGTGGCATGGGAGCTTCAGCATGCGCTTTGGTTGGCGGTTTTCTAGGCGTAGTACGAACTCTGGGCCTGAGAAACTCTGTAGTTTTATTGAAAAAAAAAGTTTTTGGTTTAATACGATCAGAAGGTCGGATTACACCCTCAGAAGCTGGTGCCTGCACAGCGGCTCCGGACCCATCCAAGATAGAGACATGCGCAGGTTCCACAGTCGAAGAAGCATCTAGCGGCATACCGGACTCCGAATGGGTCTCAGCAGAGGCCTGCGAATCTCTAGAAGCGGGTAACAGGGGCTGCGAATGTGCCTCACTGAGTACCGGTGGACTGGCGACTAACTTAACGGAAGCATAGTTGGCAGTTTTGGACCTATGTACTCTATCTTAACGTTTTTTCAGATCGGTAGTCGGATTCATAGTTTCAAACTAGGCTATCTGACCAGGAGCATTTATAAGCCTAGCCCATAGTTATGTGGCTTTCGCCACCCCTTTAGTTTGAAGAAAACTATGCCTATTATTTTGCTGTGCCTCTGTCAAGCAGTGACACTGAAGTAATCCCTGGGGTATATCTGCGATCTCCCATCCATTGGTCAAGATTCCTCTTGAACAAGGCCAGCGGGGTGCTCTACCTCACATGTACCGGGATTTTGTTCCACAGCATAGGGAGTCTCTGGGTGATGAATCTGTCCCTCCAGCACGTTCTATTAATAACCGTGTCAAGGTTTAAGTCTCCCGCCCTTGTGGTTCTGAGGGATCTAGATTTTTTGAGGTGAAGCATGATGACATACTGAAGCCATTTCGGAATACAGAGAACGAGCGCAAAAGAATTTAGCGACAAAGATAGCCCAATGACGAATAGTTCAGGCGTTAAACAAGGCACAAAACCAACAGCAAGAACGTTGTGGTCCGGGCCTAAACAGGTGACGCTGTAAGAATGAAAATCTCTGCGGTATTTGCTTTCCACAGGCAAGACTATTGCTTTTTCTGACATCAGTTAGAGCAAAAAAAAAAGGATCCCCAACAGGGTACTTAGTTTTAGAAGACTTCAGGTTTGAAACTCGAAAAACGAAAATTTCAGGAAGCAGCACTTGCAAACTGCTTCTGCTTCGGGCTCCTACGTGGCAAGAAAAGCAGAAGTAATGGCATCAGATGCATGTTTCATACCCCTGATGATCTGACGTTATGGAAGAGGCGACAGCATCCTACGCAGAAATCTCAAGACTCTGGTATTTGGGCGACTGAGGGCTACCTGAAGGCAGATAACTCAAGTGTGATGATTGCAACAGTGAAACACGAAGAACATCTTGAAGCTCAGCAGGTAGAGTAGAAGGCCCAGCAGGAGGAGATGCCAGTGGCGTCAGGTATGGGACCCTGGGGTCCTTCTGTAGCAGAGATAGGTCCAGGGTGATGCTGGGATGAAAGGAGAATGATGGGGGGGGTAAGGTTATTGGTGGGTGGAAAGGAATACAACATGGAGAGCAGGACATTTATGGTTATGGTAAGATTTTACACAACTATTCCATGTCCTTCTATTCCTATGTTGCAGTACTCTAGTTGGGGGACAGTGCCAAAGCTTAGTTGGATGAGAGGGTGGTGGATGCAGAAGAGATTCTACAAAGCCCTGTAGGATTGCCCTTGCGAATCCTGCATGTGGTCTGGAGACTTGGTCTAGCTTGTAATGTTTGGTGAAAGTGTGGATAGTGGACTATGTGGCTGCTTCCATGATGGAAGCAGTGTCCAAACCTTTTAGGAAAGCCTTGGAGGTGGCCATTGCCCTTGTGAAATTGGCCTTTACTCCCACTGGGTTTTTTTCCCCCATGGTGGGAGTAGCAGAGACAGATGGCTTTCCTGATCCAACATGGGATGGTTTGTTTGGAGACTGCCTTGCTCAGTGCTCTGGGTGGAAGGAAACAGAGTTGTTTAGATTTCCTAATGGATTTTGTTTTGTCCAGGTAAAATCTTAGTTGCCTATGTACATCCAGGGAGTGGAGTTATCCTCGCCCCTTCACATGGAGAGGGAAAGAAGGTGGATAGGTTGGTTTACAGACAAATCATTGACCACCTTGGGCATAAAGGAGGGATTAGTTCTCAGGGTGACCCTGCCCTTGTGGAACATGGTTGTAGGGGGGCAAGCCATTAAGACTTGCAGCTCTGAAACCCTCCTGGATGATGTGATACCCATTAGAAGAACTGTTCTCCATGTACATATCTATAGGGAAGCTGTCCCAGCAGGTTCAAAAGGGTGTTGGGTAAACTTTTCCAGGATGTAGTTAAGGTCACACGGCAGAGGGATAGGCTTATTTGGCGGTCTCATGTGTAACGCACCCCTTTAAGGAAGAGTTTTCCGTCAAGCCTGGCTAGCAAAGGGGGGGGGGGATCAAGAGGCAAGCAGGTTGATATTGCAGAAAGGTGTACTTTCACTGAAATAGGAACGTCCACTTTTTATCAACTGACACAAGTAAGAACTGGGGTGGGGGGGGTGTCAGCAATGCAGGGGCCCCTTACCTTGTCTAGACACCACTTAGTTAATCTTTCCCATTTAGCTAGGTTTAATTTTCTTGTAGGTTTCCTGGCCTCCCTCAGGACTGAAAGCACGTCCTGTGAGTAGTGGTGTCTGAATGGGATCAAAAGTTTATCACCCACAGTGTCAGTGACAGCACCTGCAAGTGTGGGTGGAGGAGAGCTCCTTTTTCTTGTGTCAGGAGGTTCACCTTGTAGGGTAACTTGTAGTGACTGCCCTTGGCTAGACTGTGAAGTAGGGGGAACCAGTGCTGCCTTGGCCAGTAGGGAGTCACTAACAAGTTTTTCGGTTTGTCCTTCCTAGTTTTCAGGAGGACTTTCTGAATCAATGGGAAGGGGGGGATAAAGAAACTTCCCCTCCCAAGAGATGTTGAAAGAGTCTACTCCAATCTAGAGAGGAGTAGGTTTTTGAGCAGGTGGTCTGCAGCTGCCTTTTCTGGGGGAAGGCAAACAGGTCTATTTGAGCAGTGCCCCACCGGTGGACTATATCTAGGAAGACAGTCCTGTCCAGCATCCATTCGTGTTGTGGGGAGGATGTCCTGCTTAGGAGATCTGCTTGCTTGCTTGTTTGTCCTGCGGGGGGATGTAGGTTGCCTGCAGGGAAAAGTTGTGGCGAGAGGCTAGGTCCCATATCAGCAGGGTTAGTCTGCACAGCTGATATGCCTTTTCCCCTCCCGGCTTGTTGAGGTAGCAACATTACAGTGGCATTGCCTCTTGGTAGAAGCAGAGGAGTACAGGTTTTTAAGAGCTAAGAAGACTGCTGTCATTTCTCTAACATTGAGCTTGGCCTTCAAGGAAGGGTGCCAGTTTGCTTAAACCCTGTAAGATGCCATTGTTGCACCCCAACCTGAATCTGAGGCATCTGTATGCATTAGATGGGTTGGGGGGGGGGGGCTGAAGTGGAAGTCCCGGGTTTAGCTGGACTTGTTGGATCCACCAGCTGATTTCTTCCTTTAGACAGGGAAGGAGGAGAATTACTTGTTCCAAGTGATTCAGGTGATGGGACCAAATGTTTCTGAGGTACCACTGTAGCTTGCGCATATGCATTCTTGCCAGTGTAGCATAGGGATGGTTTCTGCCATTAAGCCCAGGAGTTGAAGGAATTGCCTTGCAGTTACTGTCAGAGAGTAGGATCTCCATGAAGTGGGAGGTCATTGATAGTACCTTGTCCTGTGGGAGAAAGGCCTTCATTCTGTCAGTTCAGATTCTGCAACCCAGAAAAATCTTGTCCTGGTCTGGATTCAAGGAGGACTTTGGAAGGCTGAGGGTGAATTATAAGTTATGTACTTACCATAACGTTCCATCTGAGTAGGTGGATTCATTTGTCTGCAACCTGTGGGTTATGGATCCGATATCGGATCTGAACCGGCATGATTATCCAGCTATGGATCCGAGCTCTTAGCTCCTCCCCTCACCCATAATGCCTTGCTCTCCCTACATGACCTCAGATCGAGTTTGCCCTGAATAAAAATACCCTGGAAAGGGTAACACGTAATATGCAGGAAACTGACAAGGCCAGGGGGATAGGAGGGCGGGATGGTTGCAGACAAATGAATCCACCTACTCAGATGGAACGTTATGGTAAGTACATAACTTCTAAATCTGAAGTAGGAGATTCATTTGTCTGCAACCTGTGGGACAGAGTCCCCAGCTACCTGAATCTTGGGCGGCCGTCATGGAAGGATATTCCAGAGCACCGTGGAGCCAAAGAATGCTCTACCTCTAGATGTGATATCCAGCTTGTAATGAGAAATAAAGGTATGAGATGAAGCCCAAGTGGCTGCTGAACAAATGTCATCCAGAGGAATCCTAGCCTTAAAAGCCGCTGAGGTAGAAACTGACCGGGTCGAATGGGCATGGACTCCCTCCGGTGCGGGCCTCCCAGAAGCCTGATAAGCTAAAAGGATACATTGCGAAATCCAGCGTGACAAGGAGACTTTGGAAATTGGCTTACCCAGATTGAAATTGGCAAAGGAAATTAACAACTGGTCAGATTGCCTATGACCAGCTGTCCTGTTAAGATAAAAACGAAGCTGCCTGTGAACATCCAAGGAATGCAGCTTGTATTCACCCTTGTTTTGATATTTAGGAAAAAAAAACAGGGAGGTTAATGGACGGATTACTGTTTGCTTCTGAAGCTACCTTAGGAAGAAAGGATGGATTGGTCCTGAGGTATACGCGGTCTGGATGGAAGACCAAGTAAGGAGGCTTCATGGATAAGGCTTGAAGTTCCGAAACTCTTTTGGCCGAGGTAATGGCTACTAAAAAAGCAGTCTTGAGGGATAAAAATTTAAGATCTACTGTGGCCGCAGGTTCGAAGAGGGGAGCGGTCAAGGCCTGGAGAACCAAAGAAAGATCCCATGGAGGAACCGCTTGCTTGATAGGGGGTCGAAGGAGAAAGGTGCCTTTTAGGAAGATTTTACACAATTTGGCAGACATAAGAGGTCCAGAGTCATGACCAACATGATAATGAGAAATGGCTGTGAGCTGCACTTTGACCGTGGAACTACTGGCACCATCATTAAAAAGAGTAGTTAGGAAGTCTAGCACCAGAGGAAGGGGAACGGTAAAGGGATCTAGACCTTGCCACTCCTCCCAAATGGAGAATCGTTTCCATTTACTGCGGTAAACTTTCCTGGTAGATGGTTTGAGCCGCTACCAGGATGGCCTTAACGGGGGACGAGATACCGGGAGTCCTAATTAGGAGTGGAACTGGAGCAGCCAAGCAGTCAGCTTCAGGTTGTCCAGATTCGGAGTTGGTAGGTTCGAAGGGTGCGATATCAGATCCGGAATGGGATCTAGAATCCAAGGTGGATTCACCGAGTGAGACCTTAGGTAAGGGAACCAGATCTGTCGAGGCCAGAATGGGGCGATGAGGATCATTCTGCACCCCAACCGAGAGGCTTTCTGAAGAACTTGGAGCATCAGAGGCAAAGGGGGGTAAGCATAAAGAAGACCGGAGGCCAAGCATGCACCAGAGCGTCTCTTGGGAATCCCTGGAGGAGGATTAGAGTGAAAAACTGTCACACTGTTTGAGGGAGCAAAAGATCGCAACAAGGAGCTCCCCACCGCGAAGATACGCTACTTGAGCATTGAGAGACCACTCGTACGGGGAGAGAATGGTGCGACTGAGCTTGTCCGCAAGGATGTTGGACCGACCCGGAATATGCGTTGCGATGAGAAAGCGGTTGGTGGAGATCGCCCATTCCCACACTCTCATGGCTTCTCGGCATAAAGGGTAAGACCTGGTTCCCCCCTGTTTGTTGATGTACCAGACCACCGACATGTTGTCTGACTGAATCGCAATTGTTCCTAGGGGAAGAAAGGCCTGAAGTGCTCGCAACGTCAAGAGCACTGCTCTCATCTCCAGAACATTGATATGCAGGGAGGTCTCCGAGTCGCTCCACATGCCTTGGACCGTCCTGCCTGCAAAATGCCCCCCCCCCCCACCCGAGGCGGGAGGCCTCCGTGGTCACCGTGGCGAGAGGGGAAGAAGCACAAAAGGGGCGGCCTCCGTGGAGATCCTGTGAGTGGAGCCACCACAAGAGGGACCGCTTGCAAGCCTTGCTGATCGCGATGGGATGATGCATAGGTAGAGCAAGGTAAGACCACTGAACTTGAAGTGTCCACTGAAGGACCCGCATGTTGAATCTGGCGAGTGGAAGAAGAGATATCGCTGCCGCCATGGACCCTAGAGCCCTCAGGACCAATTCCGCCGGAACAGAGCTGGAGTGGAGGATGGCCCGCACCTGGAGTCGCAGATTCTGAACTCTGTCGGCTGTGAGGAAGGCTCTTAACTCCCTCGTGTCTAATCTGGCACCTATAAAATCTAACTGAGAAGGGGCCAGATTGGATTTTTCTACATTTATCGTGATGCCCAGACGGGGAGCTAGATGAAGAAAGGAGTCTCGCGCCAATGATAGTAGATGCCTTGTTGGGGCGGTAAGAAGCCAGTCGTCCAGGTACGGGAAGACCTGCACCCCCTGAAGCCTCAGGTGGACCGCAACCACTGCTAATACTTTGGTGAACACCCGGGGGGCTGTGGTGAGACCAAAGGGAAGGACCCTGAACTGGTAGTGACTGGCTCCCAGCCGGAAGCGAAGAAACCTCCTGGAACGTCTGTCCATTAGTATGTGGTAGTACGCATCCTTGAGGTCTATAGAGCACATCCAGTGATTCTCTCCCAGAAGGGGGAGGATGGATTGCAAGGTGACCATCCGGAACTTCTCTTTGGGAACTGCCAGGTTTAACAGGGACAGGTCTAAAATAGGTCTCAAGTCCCCCGTCTTTTTTGGCAGTAAAAAGAACCTGGAGTAGAACCCTGATCCGATCTGGTCTGGGGGGACGGGCTGGATGGCTCTTTTCCCCAGCAGATGGCCAATTTCTGCCGAAGCGGCCTCCCACTGACCGGGTGGAACGTCTGGGAGGGATTTTAATTTTGGAATGTGATGAAAGGGGATCTTGTATCCTCTGGATATAATACGGAGGACCCAGCGGTCTGATGTTATGGACTCCCATGCCGCTAGGTGCTCCGAAAAACATCCCCCGACTGCCTCCAGAGTGGAGCAGTCGGGCAACCCCTCAGGGCTGCTGCATGGGCCGTTCAGAGAAAGGTTCTCTGGACCCAAAATTCCTGGGAGCCCCTCTGCCCCTGGGGCGGCATCCTCCCTGTCCTCCTCTGCCACGGAAGGACTGGTTGTCCAGAGCGGGTTGGGATTGCTGCGACTTCTGGAACCACATCTTCTTCTGGCCCTTTTGGTTCCTAGAGTAGGACCTCTGGGGCACAGAGAAGCTGATTCCGACGGCAGACAGCGTCTTCCCGTTTTTTTCGATCTGGGTCAAGGTGTCGCGAACCGTTTTGCCAAAAAGGGCAGAACCATCAAAGGGGGCGTTCGCGAAGGACGCCTTGAAGGGCTCCGTGAAATCGCAATGACGGAGCTAGGCCTGGCGTCTAGTGACTAGAACTACTCCTGCAGCTCTAGCGGCTCCCTCAGTAGCATGGGACAGCAACCGCATAGAGGTATTTGTCACGGATCGAAGAGTGGCCATACGGGTGGAGTGCAAAAGCTTGTCCTCCTCAGACATGGACTCTGGGGGGGATGCAGCGTATTCTTTAATAAGATCGCGCTTCATCCTGGTAACATGTGCCAAGTAGTTGAGCGCCCTCACTGAAAAGGTCGCAGAAAGTACAGTTTTGTACCTACCATAAATGTAGATGTCCGAACTGGATAGCATCTGCAGTCATAACAACTGGGTTGTCCTGTCGTCAGGCAGCCCTTCAGTCGGCCGGATTCCAAAGTCCGGGTCCGGCTTCGGCTGATGTCGCACTTCACCCGACGTCATCTCTGTTGGTCTTCGGGTATAAAGGCATCAGCCGACGCCATTTTCCTCAGTGTTTCTTGCCCCAGATGCCAGTAGCCCTCTTGAAGGCTAAAATTTTGGATAGATGCCAATGTTTCCAAAAAGATAGAGGTAAACACAAATATAAGCATGTATGTACATATATACAAACAAATACACCATAAAAGACTCCCCCCCACCAGCTAGCTATTAGGAGGGTAAACACCCTAGGAGTACCACAGAGGGAAGGAGGGAGGTAATCCTGACTGCAGATGCTATCCAGTTCGGACATCTACATTTATGGTAGGTACAAAACTGTACTATGTCCTTCATGGATGCATCTGCAGTCATAACAACTGGGTAGAATACCATAGCCAACTAGGGAGGAGGATAAAAGTAAATTATGGTGTGTTTAGGATCCCTTGCAGTACAGCAGTGGCAAACCCTGCTCGGGATCTGGAATATAGAGGCAAATTATAATGCTTGGCAAACGTATGCACGGAGGTCCAAGTAGCCGCCTCAATAATGTCTTTGGTTGCCACTCCTCGTAAGAAGGCTGTGGTAGTGGCTGTTGCCCTTGTAGAATGAGGTCTTATGTTCTGTGGAATTGGTTTTCCATGGAAGGAGTAACAGAATCGTATGCAATTTCCTATCCATTTGGAGATTGTCTGTTTGGAAATAGCTTTTCCTTCCCTTCCTGTTGCATAGGCTACAAAAGTTGGTCAGTCTTTCTGCTATTTTTGTTCTGTCCAAGTAGTAGCGTAGCTGTCTATGTACATCCAAGGTATGCAGTATTCTTTCCCTCTGTTTTGTGGGTTGGGAAAGAAGGTAGGTAGGTGGATTGCCTGGTTTAAAGACACTCTGGATACCACCTTAGGCATAAATGTAGGATTAGTCCTCATGGACACTCTATCTTGGTGGAAGATTAGGAAGGGTTGCACCGCCATTAAGGCCTGTAGTTCTGAAACCCTCCTTGCTGAAGTAATTGCCAGTAGGAAAGCAGTTTTCCATGACAGGTGTTGTAGGTCTGCTGTTGCTGCTGGTTCAAAGGGTGATAGTGTCAACTTTTCTAGCACAAAGTTTAAGTCCCAAGCTGGTAATGGTGGTTTCCTTGGAGGTTTTACATTCTTGATTCCTCTGAGGAACTGCCTGAGCAAAGGGTGAAAAACAGGTGGATCAAAGCTGTATTCTGCTGAAATAGCTGATGCATGTATCTTGATGGAGGAGTAGGACAGGCCTGAATGAAGAAGTTCGCCAGGTACTCCAGAATGTTAGGCATATCTATGTTTGACACATCTTTTCCTCTTTCAGTACTCCAAATGACAAACCTTTTCCATTTTCCAGCATAGTTCCTTCTTGTTGAAGGTCTGCGTACTTCAAGAATAATGTCTTTAACTCTTTGGGAAAGTTCTGGGTTAGCTGCTGCTATGTGATGTTCCATGCAGTCAGTTGCAACGTTTTAGGTTTGGATGCATGATGCTGTAGTTGTTCTGAGTTAACATCAAAGGCATCAGGAATTGGCCACATATTGTTCGAGACATGCTCCTCAGTAGTGGGTACCAGTGTTGTCTTGGCCAGTTTGGAGCTATCAGGATTATCCTTGGACGTTCTTCCTTGATTTTTAGTAGTACTTTGTGTATCAAGGGAAGAGGTGGGAATGCATATGCTGTTAGGCCTTTCCAGCTGAAGGAGAGCGAATCCACTTTCCATGCTAGTGGGTGGAATGTCCTTGTGCAGAATTTTTTGAGCTGGTGATTGAGAGGTGATGCGAATAGATCTGAGGCATTCCCCATTTCTTTGAGATGGTCTTGAAGATGTCCGGGTGCAGCTTCCATTCGTGGGCATCCGAGGTGGTTCTGCTTAGTATGTCTGCTAGAGTATTTTCTTTTCCCGGTACAAATATTGCCTGTAACTGGATGTTGTAGCTGAGTGCCAGGGTCCACAGCTCCAAAGTCATTCTGCATAGGGGGTATGAATGAGTGCCTCCCTGTTTGTTGATGTACCACATGACTGTGGTGTTGTCTGTCCTTATCATCAACTGGCCCTCTTTGAGAAATGGTTTGAACTTTTGGATTGCCAGTTTTACTGCCAGCATTTCTTTTAGGTTGATGTGTAGGTGAAGTTGATCCTGTGTCCAGAGTCCTTGCACGCATTTGTCCAGCATGTGGGCCCCCCATCCTAGGTCTGAAGCGTCTGTTGTGATGGTCTGGCTTGCTTGACATCTGCGAAAGGGTAGGCCTGGGTTTGACTGGCATGCCTGAGCCCACCATAGGAACTCCTGTTTTAAGCATGGAATTAGTGGGATTTCTGTTTCCAGGCTGTGTCTGTGTTGGGACCATAAATTCTTTAGGTACCACTGTAGTTTTCTCATATGTAGTCTGGCAAATGGGACCAAGATTATGCATGATGCCATGAAGCCCAAGGCCTGCAGTACTTTTCTTGCTGTTAACTTGTTCAGTTTTGTTAGTGCCAAGAAGTAAAGAGGGAGTTCTTTTTGTTTTTCTGTAGTCAGGAATGCCATTTGTTTTACTGTGTCCAATTCCGCGCCCAAGAAGGTCCTTGTTTGGGATGGTATCAGCCTTGACTTTTGTAAATTGACTGTGTATTGTAGCAAGTAAATGACCCTTTGTAAATCTGTTGTCAGCTTGCTTTTGTTGTCCCCTTGTAGTAGGCAGTCGTCCAGGTATGGGTAAATTTGAATTCCCTGTAGTCTGCAATGGGCGATTACTGATGCCAGGCATTTTGTGAATACTCTGGGCGCAGTAGATAAGCCAAAGGGCAATGCTGAGAATTGATAGTGCTCTGATCCTGCAAGAAATCTGAGGTATCTTCTGCAGATTGGTCGAATGGGGACGTGCAGGTATGCCTCCTTGAGATCTAGAGTTACCAGCCAACACTCCTTGCCCAGCATGGGATGAAGTTGCTGTAGGGTCAGCATTTTGAATTTTGGGACAATGATGTATGTATTTAAGGTGGACAGGTCGAGAATTGGTCTCCAACTTTTTTCCTTTCTTGGAACTAGGAATAGTCTGGAGTAGAACCCCTTTCCTTGCTCTGCTGTTGGCACTCTTTCCACAGCTCTCATGTTTGCTAACTCCATTATCTGTTGTAGAGCCTCTGTTTTTTGATTTGGAGGTAGATTTGGCATTCCTCTTTTGACTGGTAAAGTGTGGAAGTGGAACCGGTAGCCTTGATCTATGGTTTGTAAAATCCACTTGTCTTTTGTTATGTAGTGCCAGTTCTTTGAAAATAATGTTAACTTTCCGCCTAAAGGAGCTGCTATTTGTTCCCTGGTAGGCGGATTTAGGTTAAGTCACTGTGGTTGTGTTGATGTAGTGGCAGTGGTTGTGTCTGTGCCTCTGTTGTTACCTTGCCACTGTCGTCCTCTGTAGGCACCTCCTCTGGATTGGTTTCTGCCTCTGGAACGTCTATTCCTGCCCCTTTGAGATCTTGTGGAGTCAGGAAAGGACCAATTTTGGCAGGCCAGTTCCTGCTAAACCTTGGGGTTGAACCTGCAAGAAATCTTTAACCGTTTGGACAGATTTTGCCTTTTCTTCCATTTTCTTCATAACCTGCTGGGCAGGTGTACCAAACAAACTTGTCTTATCCATAGGAGCATCTAGCAACTTAGCTTTAACATGATCCGGTAAAGCTTGCTCCTTTAGCCATGCATGCCTTCTTATCACTGTGCCAGTCATGGCTGATCTAAATGAAGCCTCCAGTGCATCATAGCCACATTTTAAGGAATGGTTACTAACCTGTTGTATGTTATTTACCATTTCTAATACATATTTCTTATCAAGAGATTCATCAGTGGTTAGCTTTTTAGTTAATTGATCAAGCATAAACTCTTGGTATTGTATCATGTGAAACTGACAGTTTAAAGCTCTAGCTGAGAGAGTAGCTGAAGTGTAGACCTTTTTACCCCATCTGTCTAATGACCTTGCTTCCCTTTCAGAAGGAATAGGGTTTTTAGCTATGGTCGCGGCTACTGCCTTGGGACCCTGGGATATAGTTTCGGGGTCTGCAAGTGGGGCCTTGTAAAGGTGGTGATGAGTATCTGGCACCCTGTGAAATCTGTCTGGTTTGGCAGGGGCTGGGGGTAAAGAATCTGGAGCGGAGCAGGCATCATTGAAAGCATCATCCACCACAGAGAGAACAGGAGGTATAGCTAAGGGCCTGTGCTGTGGAAGGTGCAGAAAGGTCCTAAGTCTTTTTCTGGAGTCTGAAAAATCCTGTTGCTGCCATTGGAACTGCTCTCGCATGGCATGTAAGGTTTCCCCAAAGGAGAATTCTTCTGGAGGGGAAGCTGCTGGAATGGATTCTTCAGCATCAGAATCTTCAAAATTGGAGAAAGGAGCCTCTAGCTGGTCAGTTATGTCTGATTCATCAGCAGAATCATCAGAGGACACTGGCTCAGGGGGCTCTGCCCTAGGTCTCTTCTCTGGGGGCTGAGAGGCCCTGTCTGGGTGAGATTGAGATCCCCTAATTAATGAAATTAAATCTTCTGCCAAAGTAAGCATTTGAGAACTAAAAGAGGGCCTGGTAGTGGGGGGTTTAACAGGCACTGTTTTAGTAGTCTTGGCTGCTTTAGCCCTGGCGAAGGCCTTAATGGACATGGCTGCTGGAGGCCTAGCTGCACCACGTGCTGGGGTAGAGACATCCAAGGGAATGGTGTCTGATAAATCAGTGGTAACCACCGTAGTGGATAAAATTTCTGAGGCCGATTCAAGAGTGGTAGCAGGGGCCTCAGTTGTAGAGATAGATTCAGCTGTACTTTGAGCAGTTTTCTCGGTTTCGGCCGAAACCGAGACACTCGCGGCTTGCTTAACCGTGGTTTCAGCGAAACCGCGGACCGCGAGTGTCGGTCTTTATCTTTGCGTTTTTTGGCAGATTGGGAAGTCGGAGGATCCGACGGCATAATGTACGCAAAATCAGAACCGAAAAACTGTTCTCCAAACTCCGACCGGCGCCTAAGCGTTGTCGGTTGAAAGAAGCACAGGCCAACAGGCTGCTACGGCGTGGGCTGGGCCTAAACAAGGCAGACAATGAGAGTGGAAATCTTTATGAGGTATTTGTTTCCCACAGGTTAAACAATTATTAACTTTTTCTGACATCGGCTGAGGCAAGAAAGGTTCCCCAACGGGGTACTTAGCTTTAGAAGTCTTCGAAGTAATATTCGGTAGAAGTAATCTCTGGATCCGACCGACCGGCACTTGCGAACAGCTTCTGCTTCGGGCGCCACGCGGCAAGAAAGACTGAGGAAAATGGCATCGGCTGATGCCTTTATACCCGAAGACCAACAGAGATGACGTCGGGTGAAGTGCGACATCAGCCGAAGCCGGACCCGGACTTTGGAATCCGGCCGACTGAAGGGCTGCCTGACGACAGGACAACCCAGTTGTTATGACTGCAGATGCATCCATGAAGGACATCTAAACATTCGCTTCCCCAAGCGGTCCATCATCCAAGACTCCTTGCTCGGAGGATGGACTGAAGGACTCTCCTGTGCGAGTTGCTTCTTGGTGGCTGCTGCCGTCAACATGGCATCGACCGGAGGCCCCTTACTCCAGTGGGCACGGTCTGCAGGGGGGCTAAGGATTCTGTCTGGCCTTTTGGGGATTGGCTCCACGGTGTCCGGTTCCTTCCACGCCCTGGTGGTAAATAAGGTCCACCAGGGGGTCGGCAGGAGGGGACACCCAAGAGGTAGAAGGGCCCGCTTCGAATGCCTCCAAGAACACGGACTCGTCCGAGGAAGACTTGGGGGCAGACCACCCCCCCTTATGAGAAGCATTTCCATGATGTCTCCAAAGGAAACATCCTCGGGGGGTGATCTTGGGGAGCCTTCCCCTTCCTCCAAATCCGTGTCTTCAGTTAAAGACTCGGGGGAGTCTATGTGCCTCCTTTTACAAGTATGCTTGGGTGGGGCTTCCTCGGGGGGCTGTCAGAGGAGCCCTCGCAAGCAGCATCTTGTTCCAAAGGAACAGCTTGGGGCACTGAAGCGGGCTGTCCCAGTGGCCGGATGGTGGAAGCCTGGACCAGTGTAGATGGAGAGCGGGACGGAGCCGAAGCAAGTGCCGGGGGTCCGGAAGCCCTCAACAGAGCCCTCTCCACTACATGAAAAGCCGAGGGGGAGCCAGCCCCGACCAAAGGATCCAAAAGTCGGCTCCCCCTCAGATCCGAAGAGTGGATTGGAGCCGGCCCCGAGACAGTCTGATCCGTGGGACCAGTGCGCTCCGACACAGACGGCGCCGAAGGCACACTGAGTCCCCCGGATCCGAAGCTCGGAGCCAGGCTCCGAGAGGTCGGATCCGAAACACTCGAGGGCAGGGTCGGATCCGAAGTACCTAGTACCATCGGCTCCGACCTACCCCCGGCTCCGAAGCTGCCCGGCTCCGAACCCGGGTAGCGGGTCGGAGAAGGAGCTACAGGCTTGAAAAAGGGGGTCGAGCTTCCCCCCAGAGGGGGGGGGGAGGCAGGAGCACTTCCATCTGCATCTGGGCCTGGATGAACCTTATCATCATCCGGTCCAGATCGGCATCGGAAAGGCTATATGTGGATCTCGAAGAGGCTACCGAGGTAGGCCTTGAATGCCTCCACGATAGCCTCGACGGAGATCGGGTCTCCTCCTCCTCAGGCCCGGGTGAAAAGGAGACCAGAGCAGAGGGGGGGGGGGGAGCCAGCAGCCAAGGAGGCCGGAGGAGAAGCCCGCTTAGCTGGCGGGGCCGAAACGGAGGTCTCGGCCCGCCGCTTGTGGTGCTTCTCTCTCCGGTCCTTTTTTCTTGCCTCTCTCTCCTCCAACCTAGCAACGGGAGATTGAGTCCCAGGTGGAGGAGGGGGAGCAGGCGAGGAGGGAACAGTGGCCACGGTACCCACCACAGGAGCGGGAGCCGAAGCCGAGTCCGGGGGTAGAAGTCCCGCCAAGACCAGCTTCGACCTCCGCTCCTTCAATGCCCTGGGGTTGAACCCTGCACAAATGGAGCATCCAGAAGGGAGGTGTTCAACCCCAAGGCATCGAACGCACAGAGTGTGGCCATCAGCAGGGGAAAGCTTATGGCACAACTCGGAGCACTTGGAAAACACTGCCTTAGGGGCTTCAGACATAATAAAGTCTTTTTTTTTTTTTTTTTTTTTTTTTACCAAAAAAAACAAAAGACAGAAAGTAGTGTTACACAAGCACACAAACAAGGCCCCAAACAATATACACACACAGAAACTCCGACCAGCGAGGGGAGGGGATAAACTTAAAGTTTAAAAATTTTAAACTGAAACTATCAAAAGATAAAAGGGAACCTAACACAATCACTCAACTCTCACAACAAATTAAGAAAATAAAGCTTTCTTTAGGTTTAAACAACACTTAGCTGAAGAGCTCAAGATCCAAGACCTTGTCACCAGCACGGCAAACTAGATCTGAGGTCATGTAGGGAGAGCAGGGCATTATGGGTGAGGGGAGGAGCTAAGAGCTCGGATCCATAGCTGGATAATCATGCCGGTTCAGATCAGATATCGGATCCATAACCCACAGGTTGCAGACAAATGAATCTCCTACGTCAGATCCCTAGATTCTGCAGAAGGGACATGGTGAAGTGCAGAGGATTTGAGAGGGTATCTTTAGACTCTGCCAGTTATAGGATGTCGTCCAGATTGGGGTAAATCTGAATTCCCTGAGTTCTGCAAAAGGCAATGGCCGGGGCCAGGCATTTTGTGAACACTCTGGGGAGAGGGGGGGGGGGGGCAGTGGACAAACCAAAGGACAAAGCAGTAAATTGGAAATGAGAGGAGGGCTCAGAGAAACGCAGGAAGTCCTGATGGGTATGTATAGGTAAGAGCTCTTTTAGGTCCCAAAGTGGCCATGAAAGCCTTGGGTGGAGTGAGAGGTAGCAGGGTGGGAAGTTACAGCATTTTGAAGGTGGGCACCTGAAGGTAAAGATTTAGGAAGGAGAGGTCTAAGATGGGTTTCCAAGGGCTCTCTTTCTTGGGAACCAGGAAGAGACGGGAGTAGAAACGTTTTCCTTCCAGTCCAGAGGGGACAGGTTCTATGGTACCCAGCTTCAGCAGGTCTGTCAGAACCTGTGGAAGGAGATGTAGTTTTTTTGGGGGGGTATGTGATGCCACTTCTGGGCATTTCTTTCCAGGAGGTGAAATATCCTTTTTGTATTATGGCTAGTACCCACTGGTCCGTGGTTATGGTTTGCCAGAAGGGGAGGCAGTGGGGAAGGCATGCTGAGGGTGGAAGGGGGGGCAAAGCAGTCACGCATTGTTGGTGCCTCCTCTCTCCTGAAAGGGAGATCTGGGCTGAGGATGTGGGGCAGTCAGTCTGGATGTGGTGGGTCTTCTTGCACCTCTTCTAGATCTGGAAGAGGAAGTAACCATCTGAGAAGGGTTCCGCCTAACAAAGGTGGCTTTAGCAGGGTAGTTTCTGCAGTACTTGGGAATGGGAGCTACAAGTAAATGTTTTATGCCCTGCAATTCCTGACTTTTTTCTTGCAGATTCTTGGAGATCTCCAGACTGTTTTCCAAAAAGGAAATTGTGATCCAGGAGTACATCTAGGATCTTTGACTAGAAGTCTTCTGGGAGATTCTGAAGTCTCAGCCAGGAGCATCTCCTGAGAACAGAAACAGATGCTTTTGCAGCATCACAGCTGCATCTGATAGAGCGTCTGGCTACTTGTGTAGCCAGAGAACGTTTGGAGGAGATGTCAGCCTTAATGGGGCAGTCTGGGATAGTTACCAGCATGGAGAAAGCTTGAGAGACCAAGTCCAGAGCATATTTAGTCATGTGTGTTTGATAGTTAATGGCTCTGAAAGCCAATGTGGAGGAGGTGTATACCTTTTTGCCAAGCCTATCCATAGATTTGCTGTCTTTATTCGTGGGTGGGAGTGAGGTGGAGGGAAGGAGCTTGGATTGCTCATCAGGGTAGGTGGCAATCACTGCTGGGTCTGCCAAGGGTGGTTTGACTAAGCATTTCTGCTCATCAGGCACCTTGTAGAAGCAATTGGGGCGCTTGGGGGCAGGTGGCTGTGAGTCTGAGGCCTTAGATGCAGAATTAAATACATCTAAGTATGCAGGCAGAAGTGGAGGAACAGCAGAAGCAGAGGGGGATTCAACTTGAAGCTCAAAATACTTCTTTTGGGTGTCCGTCATTTGTGAGGTATCCCATTTGAAATAGTCTTTTATCTTGTTGATGGTCTCATCAAATGTAATATCCTCAGGGGGTGAATCCCCCTCAATAGATTCATCATCAGGAGGACAATACTCCTGGGGAGATGCAATTTGGGAGGTGTAAGATAGAGTCCTCGGAGGAGGAAAAGGAGGTATCATGCTCTTCCTCCCTAACCTGAGATGTCATAGGGGTAGGGAAGAGGCTGAAGCAGGCCTAGGGCTGAACAAAGGTAGAGTATTGGGGGATGCAACTGAAGGAGGCCTTCATCAGGGAAGAAGTGAAGGACTGCCAATCTGGTAGGCCTTCTGCAGTGGAGGAGACCTGCTTGGTTTTCAGTTTCTTTTTAGCCGGGGTGGACATTGGAACCGGCCTGGAATCAGGTCTAGTAGGAACCGTATCAGAAGTCTGGATCCCAGTCGGAGGTACCACAGATTCCGTTTCCCCCTCGACAACAGTCTGTCTGGGAAGGCTCTGTGGACGTGCCGGTCGGCTGAGCAACGGCTTCCCCAAAAGTTGTCGCTGAAGTAGACTGATCCGTCAGGTGCCCCTCGGCTCCTAAATCAGCAGCTGGCGAGGCATCTGGTAATGGAGCACAGGTGAAGAAGGCCTAGGAAGCTTGGGCTACTTATGCGGATGTTTCCGACACGGCCTCCAAGGCGGGATCCATTCTTAGGGCTAACCGCTTAAGGCGCTGGTTTTCCAAGTAGAGGTTTAGTGCGGCCAGGCAGCTGCGTATGGTCTTCAGCACAAATGACTGACAAATGGAGCAAGTGGAATAGTCATGCTCCCGGCCTAAGCAAAACACACACCTATCATGGTCATCTTTATGGGGTATCTGGCACCCACATTGCCATTTACCCTTTTTACCTGAAATCGGCTATAAATTGCTACAACAAACCAAGCCTAAGCAATAACAATCGGATATGAAAAAAAATTAAAAACCCAATGGGTTACTTAGCCTTGTTTTGACATCTGATAAGGAGCAAACACACAATGCGTCTGTCGTCAGCGGCTGAGAAGTTCTGAAGATGGTGCTTGCAGACATCACATTTAAGGCTACTGGTTTATGGCCTTACGTGTGACATCCCACACAGCTGCAACAGCCAAGTTGAAGCTTTTGTGCAGGAGTCATCGCCTGAGGGCAGGAAATCCCACAACTAGAATACTGCAACATAGGAAGAGGAGGACAATCTTATTTTCTATGGTTGCTTGTTCCCTGAGACTGGGTGGAAAGTACAGTTGTATACACTTACCACAAATGTAGATGTTAGAGTGTATTCACTGTTGCAGTCATTACATTTAGGGTAATCCTGCTAGCAGGTTGCCCTCAGCCGGCCTGAATTCCAAAGTCCTGAGTTGGCTGCTGTCGCTCCTTCCCTGACGTCAGGGGTATAAAAGCAGCAGCAGACGCCATTTTCTTCAGTTTTTCTTGCCCCAGATGTCAGGTAACCCCTAAAAGGGTAGCCAAAAGTACAGTTTTGTACCTACCATAAATGTAGATGTTCGAAGATCCACATTGCTGCAGTCCTGACACTTGGGTAGTCCGCTGTCCCAGTCGGCCCGAATACCAAAGTATAAGGCTGACGTCGGTCAAGGCGCATTAGTCTGACGTCAGGACATCAGGGTACAAATGCGCATGACCGTCATTTCCTCAGTCTTTTCTTGCCCCAGATGTCAGAAGACCCTAAAAAGCTAAGGCCAAACCAAACAACAACAACACACCAAACACCCCTGTACCAAATATATGTACAATATATACAAAGTCAAAAAGGTACAATCCTACCCACACAACCACCCCTAAACACAGAGGGAAGGAGGAGGGAATTGGACTGCAGCAATGTGGATCTTCGAACATCTACATTTATGGTAGGTACAAAACTGTACTATGTTCTTCATCTCACATTGCTGCAGTCCTGACACTTGGGTAGAATCCCAAAGCAGAGGTAAGGGAGGATGGCAAATCACAAAGAAGCAGGAGCTGACAACATGCCCTGTAAAATAGCAGTGGCAAAACCAGCCCTAGATTTAGAGTAGAGAGGAAGGTGGTAATGCTTAGAGAAGGTATGCACTGAACTCCAAGTAGCTGCCTCCAAAATATCCTTAGTTGCCACCCCCCCTTAGAAATGCTGTTGAAGTGGCAGTAGCCCTAGTGGAATGAGGCCTAATCCCAGCTGGAATCTCCTTGCCATGATGGGAGTAACAGAAAGTAATGCAAAACCCAATCCACTTAGAAATAGTTTGTTTTGACACAGGCTTACCCCGAGAACTCAAAGCAAAAGAAACAAACAACTGCTGAGACTGCCTAAAATCCTTAGTCCTGCTTAAATAATAACATAATTGCCTGTGTACATCTAAAGTGTGCAAAATCTTTTCCCCCTTATTTTGGGGATTTGCATAAAAGGTAGGCAAATGAATAGTTTGGTTTAAAGCCACACTAGAAACCACTTTAGGCATAAAGGAAGGATTAGTACGTAAAGATACCCTATCCTTATGAAAAATCAGGAAAGGCTCAACCGCCATAAGGGCCTGCAATTCAGACACCCTTCTTGCAGAGGTAATGGCTAACAAAAAAGCAGTCTTCCATGACAAATATTTCAATTCAGCAGCAGCTGCAGGCTCAAAAGGTTGTAGAGTGAGTTTCTCCAACACAAAATTGAGGTCCCAAGCAGGAGTAGGAGCTCTACGTGGGGTCTTATATTCTTTGCCCCTCTAAGAAATTGCTTGAACAAAGGATGAGAAAACAATGGTGGGTCACAATCATAGTGAGCTGAAATTGCTGCAGCATGAATCTTAATGGAAGAGAAAGACAAACCTTTGTCCAATAACTCAGTAAGATATTGAAGAGCCACACTCAAATTTGGCTCAGAAACATCCAAATCCTTTGCTGTACACCAAAATAAAAATCTCTTCCATTTTCCTCGTACACTTTCCTTGTACTAGGTCTTCTGGCTTCCATAATCACATTCAAAACTTGTTGAGGAAGCTGAGACCTGCTATGGTTCAAAACAGAATATGCCAGGCTGTTAGATGAAGAGAGTGAAGCTCGACATTGAGTAGATGCCCGTCCTTCTGAGACAATAGGTGTGGAATCAAAGGTAAGGGCCATGGAGGCTTCCTTACCAGACTCCTCAGCAATGGGTACCAGTGCTGCCGAGGCCAATCTGGAGCTATTAAAATCATCCTTGGCTTGTCTTGTCTGACCTTTAGGAGTACCTTTGGGAGGAGAGGCAGAGGTGGAAAGGCATACACATGAAGATTTTTCCAACTGAAAGAAAGAGCATCCACTTTCCAGGCTGTGCGATGAAACCTTTTCGTGCAAAACTTTGGCAGCTGGCGGTTTAGTGGAGAAGCGAACAGATCTATGTCTGGAGTTCCCCATGACACTGTCAATGTCTGAAATACAAGATCCAGTTTCCACTCGTGGGGATCCATGATTTGCCTGCTTAACACATCTGCTAAGGAGTTCTGTGCTCCTGGCAGAAACCTTGCTTGAAGATTCAGTTGCAAGCTTAACGCAGTCTCCCACAAAATCATTGCTTGCCTGCATAGAGGATAAGAATGTGTTCCCCCTTGTTTGTTGATGTACCACATGACAGTTGTGTTGTCTGTTAGAATCAACACCTGCCCTGGAAGAAGTAAATCCTTGGAAGCCAGTAATGCAAACTGGACTGCTAACATCTCCTTCATGTTGATATGTAGATGCTGCAGTCTGGCAGGCCACTTGTCTTGTATCCACTTTCCATTCAGATGAGCTCCCCAAGCTGTGTCTGAGGCATCTGTCGTTAGAATCTGACTCGCCTCTGGCCGGGTCACAGAGAGTCCCTTGTTTAGGTGACATTCCTGAGCCCACCACAAAAATTCCTTTTGAATGCAAGGTATTATTTGAATGACGGTGTCCAAATCCTGGCAGTGCTGTGTCCATACATTTTTTGAGATACCATTGTAGCTTCCTCATATGCAGTTTGGCATTGGGAAGTACCAGAATACAAGATGCCATGAACCCTAAGGCTTGAAGGACTGTCCTTGCAGTCAGCCCGGACTGATGAGATAGTTGATGGAAGTAGAGAGAAAGAGTCTTTTGTTTGTCCGGGGTTAAAAAGGCCATCTGGGTTGCTGTATTCAGTCTCACACCCAGAAAGCACATGTCTTGAGAGGGTACTAGACTGGACTTTATTTCGTTCACAGAATACCCTAGGCATCTTAGCACTATCATCACATATTCCAAATGCTGAAGAAGCACGTCCCTTCCTTGAGCCAGAAGCAGGCAATCGTCCAAATAAGGATAGATTTGTATTCCTTTTAGCCTGAAGAAAGCTATCACTGGAGCCAGAACCTTTGTGAATACTCTGGGCGCAGTAGATAAGCCAAAGGGCAATGCAGAGAACTGATAATGAGAATTCCCAGCTCGAAAACGCAGATACTTCCTGCAAATTAGTCTGATAGGAACATGAAGGTAAGCTTCCTTGAGATCCAAAGTTACCATCCAGTGATCTTTGCCCAGCAGAGGTAAAAGCTGTTGTAACGTCAACATTTTGAACTTGGGAATGTCCAGATAAGTGTTGAGGATAGACAGATCCAAAATTGGTCTCCACGTGTTCCCCTTTTTTGGTACTAGGAACAGGCGAGAATAAAATCCTAGGCCCCTTTCTGGCACAGGAACCGGCTGAATGGCCCCTATTTGGAGCAACAGAGAAATTTGCCTGTGAGCCTCTTTCCTTTGTTGAGGAGGAATGTCTGGCATGCCTTTGAAAGGAGGCAAGGTATGGAAATAAAACCTGTAACCGTGGTGAATGACATCCAATACCCATCTGTCTTGGGTAATTAAACTCCAGTTTTCTTTGAAAAGTGCCAACCTTCCTCCCAAAGGTGCTGCCAGACGAGAGGATTCTGGCAGCTGAAAAGGCAGGTCATTGGGTCTGTTTACGAAAGGACTGACCCCTGCCCTCACCAGAAGACTGAGCAGGTGAACTCCTGTTCTAGGCCTAAAAGAACCTTGAGCTCTGCCCCTACCACGTCTAGACCTACCCCTAGACTGGGAATCATAAGCAGGAAATGTCCACCCCTTGGTAGGCCAATTTCTACTAAACTGGAGGCTGAACCTGCAAAAAATCTTTAACAGTCTGCATAGACTTAGCCTTGTCTTCCATTTTCTTTAGAACTGCTTCCACAGGCGAACCAAACAACACATCAGATTGCAAAGGAGCATCTAAAATCCTTGTCTTCACATGCTCAGCTAAATTCTGATCCCTCAGCCAGGCGTGCCTGCGAAGAACCGAACCAGTGGCAGCCACCCTCGAAGAGGCCTGCACAGCATCAAAACCACATTGCAAAGAATGCTTACCCACCTGTTCCGAAACATAAACTAAATCCTGCAACTCTTTACACTCAATACCTTCCGCCAAAGCATCTACCTTAGACTTTAATTGTGAAAGGAGATAATTTTGGTATTTCAACATGTGAAACTGGCAATTCAAAGCTCTCATGGCCAAAGTGGAAGAAGTATACACTTTCTTTCCCCATCTATCCAAAGCCCTTGCCTCTTTATCCGGAGGAACAGGATTTTTAACAACAGAAGCCTTAACACCTTTAGGCCCCTGTGAAACAGTTTCTGGGTCTGCCCTAGGACTCTTAAAAAGATACTTATGAGCTTCAGGCACCCTATAATATCTATCCGGTTTAACTGGAGCAGGAGGCAAAGAATCAGGGTTCAGAGAAGCCTCTGCAAAACATCCTCCACCACATCTAGAACAGGAGGTATAGCTAAAGGCCTATGCTGGGCAAGAAACAAAAATTCCCTAAGCCTTTTCCTGGAATCAGAGAAATCCTGACCTTCCCATTTAAAATGCTCCCTCATGGAATGAAGAGTCTCTGAAAATGAAAAATCCTCAGGAGGAGAAGCAGAAGGAGTAGAATCATCTACATCAGAATCAGAGTAAGGGAATACTCCTGCAAGTCTTCAGCCGAAGACTCAGAAGCATCCGAACACTGCTCAAAACTCCCAAGCTCAGGTTCCACCCTAGGCCTCTTATCAGGAGGGGGCATAGAACCTCTAATCATTGTAATCAAATCTTCTGCCATCTTAAGCATATGCTTCTTAGGTACAGACCCTGAAGAACTAGGATTAACACCTGAAACAAAACCTGGCCTGCCCTGGGAGAAGCCTTGGAAACAGCAGGGAGGGCCTAACCACCTTAGGAAGGGAGGGAAGAACAGCTACCTGAGAAGCCCCTTCCGCCTGGCCTACCTCCTGAGAGGTCACATCTTGCAGTAATAAAGTCTCTCCTGGGATTCCAAAGAAATTTCTGGCTGAACCACTGGCTCCACCGAGCCTCTAAAGAACCGGCGTCCGACGGACGGTTCTTCCAGCCTAGGCTTTGCTGTTTTGTCCTTGCGCTTTTTGAAGCGGGCGGAGCATCCGGCGGCATTTTATAATTACACCGCTTCCCAAAACTAACCTGGCACAATCTAATCTTCTCTTTATAGTGCGTTTGTTAAATCTAGCACAAGAGCGACAGCCAACAACGTCGTGCTCAGGCCCTAAGCAAGGTATACACAAGGTATGGTAATCCCTATGAGGTATCTGCTTCCCACAAGAAATACAGTTATTCACTTTTTCTGACATCCGGTAAAATACTGAGGCAAGAAAAAACCAAAATATTCCCCAACGGGGTACTTAGCCAACTTGGATTCGGTCTGAAACTCCGACTTCGGAAAATCTCAGAACGCCAACCTGCACTTGCAAAACTGCTTCTGCATCGGACCATGCGGCAAAAAAGACTGAGGAAATGACGTCGGTCATGCGCATTTGTACCCTGACGTCCTGACGTCAGACTAATGCGCCTTGACCGACGTCAGCCTTATACTTTGGTATTCGGGCCGACTGGGACAGCGGACTACCCAAGTGTCAGGACTGCAGCAATGGGAGATGAAGAACATCTTTATATACATAAATATATATATCAATAACAGCACCAATATAAATTTTACCTTCATCTATAAGCAAATACACCACATAGGCTGTATAAATCAGAGAAGGAAAGATAAGATCCATAGAAGAAAGATAGCGGGTGGGTAACCTGGATTGCAACAGTGAATACACTCCCAACATCTACATTTATGGTAAGTGTACATAACTGTATTATGTTCTTCTTGTTTCACTGTTGGTCATTACATTTGGGTAGAGTCCCAAAGCTATGGTTGGGAGGCTGGAGCTAAACAGCATTAGGAGCGTCTATGAGGCCCTGCAGAACGGAAGTGGCAAAGCCTGTCCTGGATTTACAGTAGAGTGACAGAGGATTATGCTTTGTAAAGGTGTGCACAGAAAGTACAGTTTTGTACCTACCATAAATGTAGATGTCCGAGAGGAATGCATCTGCAGTCCTTACAAATGGGTTGTCCTGTCGTCAGGCAGCCCTTCGGTCGGCCGGATTCCAAAGTCTGGGTCCGGCTTCGGCTGGTGTCGCACTTCACCCGACGTCATTGCGGCAGTTATTCGGGTATAAAGGCATCAGCCGACGCCATTTTCCTCTGTTTCTTGCCCCAGATGCCAGGTGCCCTCTTTGTAGGCTAAATTTGGATAAATGCCAAAGTTTCCAAATAGTAGAGAGCAAACACAAAATAAACATGTATGTACATATATACAAACAAATACACCATAATAGATCCCCCCAAGCTAGCTGAAGATTGGTAAGCACCCTAGGAGTACCTCAGAGGGGAAGGAGGGTGGGTAATCCTGACTGCAGATGCATTCCTCTCGGACATCTACATTTATGGTAGGTACAAAAAGTACAGTTTTGTACCTACCATAAATGTAGATGTCCGAACGGCTGCCTGACGACAGGACAACCCAGTTGTTATGACTGCAGATGCATCCATGAAGGACATCAAATGGGTTGTCCTGTCGTCAGGCAGCCCTTCGGTCGGCCGGATTCCAAAGTCTGGGTCCGGCTTCGGCTGATGTCGCACTTCACCCGACGTCATCTCTGCTGGTCTTTGGGTATAAAGGCATCAGCAGACGCCATTTTCCTCAGTGTTTCTTGCCCCAGATGCCAGTTGCCCTCTTGGAAAGCTAAATTTTGGATAAATGCCAATGTTTCCAAAAAAGTAGAAGGCAAACACAAAAAATAAGCATGTATGTACATATATACAAACAAATACACCATAAGAGACTCCCCCCCAGCTAGCTAATAGGAGGGTAAATACCCTAGGAGTACCACAGAGGGGAAGGAGGGTGGGTAATCCTGACTGCAGATGCTATCCTGTTCGGACATCTACATTTATGGTAGGTACAAAACTGTACTATGTCCTTCAAGGTAGCATCTGCAGTCATAACAAATGGGTAGAATACCATAGCCAACTAGGGGTGGAGGAAGAAAAATTATGGTGTAGTTTGGATCCCTTGCAGTACAGCAGTGGCAAACCCTGCTCGGGATCTAGAGTATAGAGGTAAATTATAATGCTTGGCAAATGTATGCACGGAGGTCCAAGTAGCCGCCTCAATAATGTCCTTGGTTGCCACTCCTCGTAAGAAAGCTGTGGTAGTGGCTGTAGCCCTTGTAGAATGAGGTCTTATGTTCTGTGGAATTGGTTTTCCATGGTAGGAGTAACAGAATCTTATGCAATTTCCTATCCATTTGGAGATTGTCTGTTTGGAAATTGCTTTTCCTTCCCTTCCTGTTGCATAGGCTACTAAAAGCTGGTCAGTTTTTCTGTTACCTTTGGTTCTGTCCAGGTAGTAGCATAACTGTCTATGTACATCCAAGGTATGCAGCAGTCTTTCCCCTGTTCTGTGGATTGGGAAAGAAGGTAGGTAGGTGGATTGCCTGGTTTAAAGACACTCTGGATACCACCTTAGGCATAAATGTAGGATTAGTTCTCATGGAGACCCTATCTTGATGGAAGATTAGGAAGGGTTGTACTGCCATTAAGGCCTGTAGTTCGGAAACCCTCCTTGCTGAAGTAATTGCCAGTAGGAAAGCAGTTTTCCATGATAGGTGTTGAAGATCTGCTGTTGCTGCTGGTTCAAATGGAGGGAGTGTCAATTTTTCTAGCACAAAGTTCAAGTCCCATGCTGGTAAAGGTGGTTTCCTAGGAGGTTTTACATTCTTGATCCCTCTGAGGAACTGCCTGAGTAGAGGATGCGAAAAGACAGGTGGATCGAAGCTGTATTCTGATGAAATAGCTGATGCATGTATCTTGATGGAGGAATACGACAGGCCTGTATGTAGAAGCTCTGCCAAGTACTCCAGGATGTTAGCAATATCTATGTTCGACACATCTTTTCCTCTTTCAGTACTCCAAATGACAAACCTTTTCCATTTTCCTGCATAGTTCCTTCTTGTTGAAGGTCTGCGGGCTTCAAGGATAATGTCTTTAACCCTTTGGGATAGGTCTGGGTTAGTTGCTGCTATGTGATGTTCCAGGCAGTCAGTTGCAATGTTTTTAGGTTTGGGTGCATGATGTTGTAGTTGTTCTGAGTTATCATCAAAGGCATCAAGGGTATTGACCACATTCTCCCCCGAGATATGCTCCTCAGCAATGGGTACCAGTGTTGTCTTGGCCAATTCGGAGCTATCAGGATTATCCTTGGGCGTTCCTCTTTGATTTTCAGTAGTACCTTGTGCATCAAAGGAAGAGGTGGAAATGCATATGCTGTCAGGCCTTTCCAACTGAAGGATAGAGAGTCCACCTTCCATGCAAGTGGGTGGCATGTCCTTGTGCAGAATTTTTTGAGCTGGTGATTGAGTGGGGATGCGAATAGGTCTATTTGTGGCATTCCCCATTTCTTTGTGATGGCCTTGAAGATGTCCGGGTGTAGCATCCATTCGTGAGCATCCGAGGTGGTTCTGCTTAACATGTCTGCTAGGGTGTTTTCTTTTCCCGGCACAAACATTGCCTGTAACTGGATGTTGTAGCTCAGAGCCATATTCCAAAGGTCCAGAGTCATTCTGCATAGGGGGTATGAATGAGTGCCTCCTTGTTTGTTGTACCACATGACTGTGGTGTTGTCTGTCCTTATCATTAAATGGCCTTCTTTGAGGAATGGTCTGAATTTCTGTATTGCTAGTTTTACTGCCAGCATTTCTTTTTGGTTTATGTGCAGGTGCAGCTGGTCTTGAGTCCACAATCCTTGTATGCATTTGTCCAACATGTGCGCCCCCCAGCCTAGGTCTGAGGTGTCCGTTGTGATGGTTTGGCTTGCTTGAAAGTTGTGGAAGGGTAAGCCTGGGTTTGACTGGCATGCTTGAGCCCACCATAGGAACTCCTGTTTCAGGCATGGGATTAGTGGGATTTCGGTTTCTAAGCTGTGCCTGTGTTGAGACCATAAATTCTTTAGGTACCACTGAAGCTTTCTCATATGCAGTCTGGCATGTGGGACCAAGATTATGCATGATGCCATGAAGCCCAAGGCCTGCAGTACTTTTCTTGCTGTTAGTTTGTTCTGCTTTGTTAATGCAGTTAGGAATGCCATTTGTTTTACTGTGTCCAAATCCGCACCCAAGAATGTTCTTGTTTGGGATGGTATCAGTCTTGACTTTTGTAAATTGACTGTGTATCCCAGGGCTTGTAGTAAGCAAATGACTCTTTGTAGATCTGTTGTCAGCTTGCTTTTGTTGTCCGCTTGTAACAGGCAGTCGTCCAGGTATGGATAAATTTGTATTCCCTGTAGCCTGCAGTGAGCGATTACTGATGCCAGGCATTTTGTAAATACTCTGGGCGCAGTAGATAAGCCAAAGGGCAATGCTGAGAATTGATAATGCTCTGATCCTGCAAGAAATCTGAGGTATCTTCTGCAATTTGGTCGTATGGGGACGTGCAGGTATGCCTCCTTGAGATCTAGAGTTACCAGCCAACACTCCTTGCCCAGCATGGCATGGGAAGAAGTTGCTGTAGGGTCAGCATTTTGAATTTTGGGACAATGATGTATGTGTTTAAGACGGACAGGTCGAGAATAGGTCTCCAACTTTTCTCTTTTCTTGGTACTAGGAAGAGTCTGGAGTAGAATCCTTTGCCCTGTTCTGTTATTGGTACTCTTTCCACAGCTCTCATCTTTGTTAATTCTGCTATCTGCTTTAGAGCTTCTGTTTTTTGATTTGGAGGTAGGTTTGGCATTCCTCTTTTTACTGGTAAGGTGTGGAAGTGGAACCTGTAGCCTTGGTCTATGGTTTGCAAAATCCACTTGTCTTTTGTGATACAGTGCCAATTTTTCGAAAATAAGGCTAACTTTCCGCCTAAAGGTGCTGCTATTTGCTCCCTGGTAGGCGGTGTTAGAGCCAAGTCACTGTGATTGTCCTGTTGTAGTGGCAGTGGTTGTGTCTGTGCTTCAGTTATTGCCTTGCCACTGTCATCCTCTGTAGGCACCTCCTCTGGATTGATTTCTGCCTCTAGCGCGTCTATTCCTGCCTCTTTGAGATTTTGAGGAGTCTGGAAAGGACCAATGTTTGGCAGGCCAGTTCCTGCTAAACCTTGGGGGCTGAACCTGTAAGAAATCCTTAACTGTTTGTACAGATTTTGCCTTCTCTTCCATTTTCTTCATTACTTGCTGAGCAGGTGTACCAAATAGACTGGCCTTATCTATAGGAGCATCTAACAGCTTTGCTTTAACATGATCCGGCAAGACCTGTTCTTTCAACCATGCATGTCTTCTTATCACTGTGCCAGTCATGGCTTATCTAAATGAAGCCTCCAGTGCATCATAGCCACATTTTAAAGAATGGTTACTAACCTGTTGGATGTTATTCACCATTTCTAAAACATATTTCTTATCTAAGGAGTCATCAGAGGACAGCTTCTTAGTTAACTGATCAAGCATAAACTCTTGGTATTGGATCATATGAAACTGATAGTTTAAAGCTCTAGCTGAGAGAGTAGCAGAGGTGTAAACTTTTTTCCCATCTCTAAGGACCTGGATTCCCTTTCAGGAGGAGTAGGGTTTTTTGCTGAGGTCGAGGCTACTGCCTTAGGCCCCTGGGATATAGTCTCAGGATCTGCAAGTGGGGCCTTGTATAGGTGGTGATGAGAGTCTGGCACCCTGTAAAATCTATCTGGTTTGGCAGGGGCTGGAGGTAAAGTATCAGGAGCAGTGCAAACATCATTAAATGCATCATCCACAACAGGCAGTACTGGAGGTATAGCTAAGGGCCTATGTTGTGGTAAGTGCAGAAATGTCCTAAGCCTTTTTCTTGAATCTGAGAAATCTTGTCCCTGCCATTGGAATTGTTCTCTCATGGCATGTAAGGTTTCCCCAAAGGAAAATTCCTCTGGCGGAGAGGCAGATGCAATGGATTCTTCAGCATCGGAATCTTCATATGTAGACAAATGAGCCTCTGGCTGGTCTGTAATGTCTGAGTCATCCGCAGAATCATCAGAGGACACTGGCTCGGGGGGCTCTGCTCTAGATCTCTTTTCTGGTGGCTGAGAGGCCCTGTCTGGGTGAGATTGGGATCCCCTAATTAAGGATATTAAATCCTCTGCCAGAGTAAGCATTTGTGAACTAGAAGTGGGCCTGTGTGAGGGGGGCTTAACAGGCACTGATTTAACAGTTTTGGCTGCTTTAGCCCTGGCAAAGGCCTTAATAGACATGGCTGCAGGAGGCCTAGCAGCACCACGTGCTGGGGTAGAGACATCCAAAGGGATGGTGTCTGATAAATCACTAGGAACCACAGTAGTAGGCAAAACTTCTGAGGCCGATTCAACTAAGGTAGCAGGAGCCTCAGTAGTGGTCATGGATTCGGCTGAAGATTGACGGTATTCTCGGTTTCGGCGAAACCGAGACACTCGCGCTTGCTTAACCGTGGTTTCGGCGAAACCGGGACCGCGAGTGTCGGTCTTTTTCTTTGCGTTTTAACAATTTGGGAAGTCGGAGGATCCGACGGCATAATGTACGCAAAATCTGAGCGAAAAACTGTTCAGCAAACTCCGACCGGCCTAAGCGTTCGTCGGTTGAAGGAAGCACAGGCCGAACAGGCTGCTACGTCGTGGTCTGGGCCTAAGCAAGGCAGACAGTAAGAGTGGAAATCTTTATGAGGTATTTGTTTCCCACAAGTTAAACAGTTATTGACTTTTTCTGACATCAGCTGAGGCAAGAAAGAGTCCCCAACGGGGTACTTAGCTTTTTAGAAGTCTTCGAAGTAGTATTCGGTAGTAGTAATCTCTGGATCTGACCGACCGGCACTTGCGAACAGCTTCTGCTTCGGGCGCCACGCGGCAAGAAAGACTTGAGGAAAATGGCGTCGGCTGATGCCTTTATACCCGAAGACCAGCAGAGATGACGTCGGGTGAAGTGCAACATCAGCCGAAGCCGGACCCAGACTTTGGAATCCGGCCGACCGAAGGGCTGCCTGACGACAGGACAACCCATTTGTTATGACTGCAGATGCTACCTTGAAGGACATCTGTACTATGTCCTTCAAGGATGCATCTGCAGTCCTTACAAATGGGTAGAATACCATAGCTAAACTAGGGGAGGAGGAAATGAGAATAGATTATGGTGTAGTCAGGATCCCTTGCAAAACAGCAGTGGCAAAGCCAGCACGGGATCTAGAGTATAGAGGTAAGTTATAATGCTTGGCAAATGTATGCACGGAGGTCCAAGTAGCAGCCTCTATAATGTCCTTGGTAGCCACTCCTCGTAAGAAAGCTGTGGTAGTGGCTGTGGCCCTTGTGGAGTGAGGCCTGATGTTCTCTGGAGTTTTCTTTCCATGGTAGGAGTAACAAAGTCTAATGCAATTTCCTATCCATTTGGAGATTGTCTGTTTAGAAATTGGTCTTCCTTTTCCTGTTGCATAAGCTACCAGAAGCTGGTCAGTTTTTCTATTGTTTTTTGTCCTGTCCAGGTAGTATCGTAATTGCCTGTGTACATCCAAGGTATGTAAGAGCTTTTCTCCCTGTTCTGTGGATTGGGGAAGAATGTAGGAAGGTGGATAGCCTGATTTAAAGAGACTCTGGATACCACCTTAGGCATAAATGTAGGATTTGTTCTCATGGACACTATCTTGATGGAAGATCAGGAAGGGTTGTACTGCCATTAATGCTTGTAGTTCAGAGACCCTTCTTGCTGAAGTTATTGCCAGCAGGAAGGCAGTCTTCCAGGATAAGTATTGCAAGTCTGCTGTAGCTGCTGGCTCGAAAGGAGGTAGAGTCAGTTTTTCTAGCACAAAGTTCAAGTCCCATGCTGGCAATGGAGGTTTCCTGGGAGGTTTTACATTTTAATTCCCCTCAGAAACTGTCTGAGCAGAGGATGCGAGAAGACAGGAGGATCCAAGCTGTATTGTGCTGAAATAGCTGATGCATGTATCTTGATGGAGGAATAGGACAGGCCTGTGTGGTAGAGCTCCGCCAAGTACTCCAGGATGTTGGCTATGTTCACCAGTGTCACATCTTGCCCCTTTGCAGCACTCCAGATGAGATATCTTTTCCATTTTGCTGCATAATTTTTTCTTGTTGAAGGTCTACGAGCCTCCAGGATTATGTCCTTAACCCTTTGGGATAAATTTGGGTTAATTTCTGTTATGTAATGTTCCAGGCTGTTAGCTGCAGAGTTTTTAGGTTTGGATGCAGAATGTTGTAGTTGTTCTGTGTCAGCAGTAATGGGATCAGGGGCAGTTTCCATATTTGCTCCCGGGACATGCTCCTCAGCAGTGGGTACCAATGTTGCCTTGGCCAGTCTGGGGCTATCAGAATGATCCTCGGACGTTCCTCTTTGATCTTGAGAAGCACCTTGTGCATCAAAGGAAGTGGTGGGAATGCGTATGCTGTCAGGCTTTTCCAACTGAAGGATAGGGAGTCCACCTTCCAAGCAAGTGGGTGGTAAGTCCTTGTGCAGAATTTCTTCAACTGGTGATTGTATGGGGATGCAAACAAGTCTATTTGTGGTAATCCCCAGTCTCTTGTGATGGCTTTGAAGATGTCCGGATGCAGCATCCATTCGTGGGCATCTGTTGTAGTTCTGCTTAATATGTCTGCTAGAATGTTTTCCTTCCCTGGTGCATAAATTGCCTGTAACTGAAGGTTGTAGCTCAGAGCCACATCCCATAGGTCTAGTGCCAGCCGGCATAGGGGGTATGAGTGTGTGCCTCCCTGTTTGTTGATGTACCACATAACTGTGGTGTTGTCTGTCCTTAACAGCTGGCCTTCGTGGAGAAGAGGTCTGAATGCCTGGATTGCCAATTTTACTGCCATCATTTCTTTTAGATTTATGTGCAGATGCAGTTGGTCTTGAGTCCATAGGCCTTGAATGCACTTGTCCATCATGTGTGCCCCCCAACCGAGGTCTGAGGCATCTGTCGTGATAGTTTGTCTTGGTTGACTTTTGCAGAAGGGCAGTCCTGTGTTTGATTGACAGGCCTGAGCCCACCATAAGAACTCTTGTTTCAGGCATGGGATCATTGGAATTTTGGTTTCCAGGCTGTGCTTGTGCTGAGACCACAAATTCTTTAGGTACCACTGTAGCGTTCTCATATGAAGCCTGGCATGAGGGACCAGAATTATGCAGGATGCCATGAAGCCTAGAGCTTGTAGCACTTTTCTTGCAGTTAGATGGCTCTGCTTTGTTAATGCCAAGAAGTAGAGAGGAAGTTGTTCTTTCTTTTCTGCAGTTAGAAATGCCATTTGTTTTGATGTGTCCAGTTCTGCACCCAGAAAGGTTATTATTTGGGATGGGATCAGCCTTGACTTTTTTGTATTGACTGTGTTTCCCAGGGCTTGCAGCAGGTAGAGGACTCTTTGTAAGTCTTCTGTTAATTTGTTTTTGTTGTCCGCTTGTATCAGGCAGTCGTCCAGGTAGGGATAGATTTGAATTCCCTGAAGTCTGCAATGAGCGATTACTGATGCCAGGCATTTCGTGAACACTATGGGCGCAGTAGATAAGCCAAAGGGCAATGCTGAGAATTGATAATGCTCTGATCCTGCAAGAAATCCGAGGTATCTTCTGCAAATTGGTCTTATGGGGACGTGCAGGTATGCCTCCTTGAGATCTAGAGTTACCAGCCAAGACTCCTTGCCCAGCATGGGAAGAAGCTGCTGTAGGGTCAGCATTTTGAATTTTGGAACAATGAGGAATGTGTTTAGAGCGGACAGATCTAGAATAGGCCTCCATTTGTTTTCTTTTCTTGGTACCAGGAAGAGCCTGGAGTAAAATCCCATCCCTTGCTCCATTAATGGTACCTTTTCCACAGCACGCATTCTTAATAAGTGAGATATTTGCTTCAGAGCTTCTGCCCTTTGAGAAGGTGGCAGGTTTGGCATTCCTCTCTTTCCTGGTAGTGTATGGAAATGGAACCTGTAACCTTTGTCTATAGTCTGCAAAATCCATTTTTCTCTTGTAATGCAGTGCCAGTTTCTTGAAAATAATGTTAGCCTTCCGCCTAAGGGTGCTTCTAGTTGTTCCCTGGTAGGCGGTGTCACCGCCAAGTCACTGTGATTGAGTTGTTGTAGTGGTGGTGGCTGTATCCGTGCCTCGTTGGTTGTTACCCTGCCACTGGCGACCCCTGTAGGCACCCCTGGATTGGTTTCTGCCTCTAGAGCGCCTATTCCTGCCTCTCTGTGCCTTAGAGGAGTCCGGAAAGGACCAATTCTTGGAGGGCCAATTCCTGCTAAACCTTGGAGGCTGAACTTGTAAGAAATCTTTTACTGTTTGCACAGATTTTGCTTTCTTTTCCATCTTTTTCAGAACCTGCTGTGCAGGGGCACCAAATAAATTGACCTTGCCCATAGGTGCATCCAAATGCTTAGATTTGACATGGTCTGGTAATGCCTGCTCTTTCAACCATGCATGCCTCCTGTGCCAGTCATGGCTGATCTAAAGGAAGCCTCCAGTGCATCATAGCCACATTTTAAAGAATGGTTACTAACCTGCTGTATGTTATGTAACATTTCTTGAACATACTTTTTATCTAAAGATTCTTCAGAGGACAGCTTTTTAGTCAACTGGTCAAGCATAAACTCTTGATATTGAATCATATGAAATTGGCAGTTCAAAGCTCTAGCTGACAAAGTAGCAGAGGTGTAAACTTTTTTACCCCATCTCTCTAAGGACCTGGATTCCCTATCAGAGGGGAGGGGGGTTTTAGAAGAAGTAGCTGCTACAGCTTTAGGGCCCTGGGAGATAGTCTCTGGATCTGCAAAAGGGGTCTTATATAAATGGTGATGAGTGTCCGGGACCCTGTAGTACCTATCTGGTTTAGCAGGAGCCGGAGGTAAAGTATCAGGAGTAGTGCAAGCATCATTAAATGCATCATCAACAACAGATAGAACTGGAGGAATAGCTAAAGGCCTATGCTGTGGTAAGTGTAGTAAGGTCCTAAGCCTTTTTCTGGAGTCTAAGAAATCTTGGCCCTGCCACTGAAATTGTTCCCTCATAGCAGGAAAGGAAAAGGAAAATTCCTCAGGAGGAGAGGCTGAAGGGATGGACTCCTCAGCATCAGAGTCTTCGTAAGGAGAATAAGAAGCCTCAGGAGGGTCTGTATGTTCTGAATCATCAGAAGAATCATCTGTGGCTACTGGCTCAGGGGGCTCTGCTCTAGGCCTCTTTTCTGGAGGAGGGAGAGAGGCCCTGTCTGGATGAGGCTGGGATCCACGAATTAAAGTGATGAGATCCTGTGCCAAAGAAAGCATATGGGAGCTGGTGCTGGGCCTGTGAGAGGGGGGCTTGGTAGGCACAGGTTTGGGAGTTTTGGCTGCTTTAGCCCTGGCAAAGGCCTTAATAGACATAGCTGGAGGAGGCCTAGCAGCTCCACGTGCAGGGGTAGAAATATCTAGTGGAATGGTGTCTGATAAATCTTGTGAAATCGCAACAGAAGGCTGGATTTCAGAAGCCGTTTCTACCAATGTAGAAGAGGCCTCGGTAGAAGGAAAGTTATCGGCTGAAGAAAGAACCGCCTGCTCGGTTTCGTCCGAAACAGAGCCACTCGTGGATTGCTTAACCGCGGTTTCAGCCGAAACCGCGGACCGCGAGTGTCGGTCCTTTTCTTTGCGCTTTTTGGTTATTTGCATAGTCGGAGGATCCGACGGCATAATGTAGGCAAAATCGGAGCCGAAAATCTGTTCAGCAAAGTCCGAGCGACGTTTAAGCGTCCGTCGGTTAAAAGAAGCACAGGCTAGACAAGCTGCTACGTCGTGGTCTGGGCCTAAACAATGTATGCAATAGGAGTGGAAATCTTTATGAGGTATTTGTTTCCCACAAGATAAACAGTTATTAACTTTCTCTGACATCGGCTGAGGCAAGAAAGAGTCCCCAACGGGGTACTTAGCTTTATAGAAGTCTTCGAAGTAGTATTCGGTAGTAGTAATCTCTGGATCTGACCGACCGGCACTTGCGAACAGCTTCTGCTTCGGGCGCCACGCGGCAAGAAAGACTGAGGAAAATGGCGTCGGCTGATGCCTTTATACCCGAATAACTGCCGCAATGACGTCGGGTGAAGTGCGACACCAGCCGAAGCCGGACCCAGACTTTGGAATCCGGCCGACCGAAGGGCTGCCTGACGACAGGACAACCCATTTGTAAGGACTGCAGATGCATCCTTGAAGGACATCTCCAAGTAGCCGCCTCTAAAATGTCTCTGGTTGGAACTCCCCTAAGAAAGGCTGCTGAAGTGGCTGCAGCTCTGGTGGTATGTGGCCTAATGCCCTTAGGCACTGGCTTGCCATGGTGTAAATAGCAGAAACGGATGCATTGGCCTATCCACTTGGAAATAGTCTGCTTTGAGATGGCCTTTCCTTTTGATCCTGCAGCATATGCCACTAGTAATTTCTCTGTCTTCCTGAAAGTTTTGGTTCTGTCTAAGTAGAATCTAAGCAGTCTGTGTACGTCCAAAGAATGCAGAATTCTCTCCCTCTTGTTCTGTAGATTTGGATAAAAAGTTGGCAGATGAATAGTTTGGTTAAGAGCCACACTGGACACCACTTTAGGCATAAATGCTGGGTTTGTCCTCAGAGACCCCCTGCCTGGATAAAAATGATAAAAGGTTCCACAGCCATGAGCACCTGTAGCTCTGAAACTAGTCTTCCAGAAGTAATTGCTAGGAGCAGAGCTGTTTTCCAAGATAAAAACTTTATATCAGCAGTAGCAGCTGGTTCAAAAGGAGGCAGGGTGAGCTTTTCCAAGACATAGTTGAGGTCCCATGCAGATACTGGTAATCTCCTTGGAGGCCTTAATTTTTTGGCTCCTCTGAGATACTGCTTATTGGTGGCTCTATATTATAATGAGCCGAAATGGCAGAGGCATAAATTTTAATTGATGAAAAGGATAGGCCTTTGTCCAGCATCTCAGTTAAGTATTGCAAAATCGGAGGAATATTCGGTACAGCTGTATCAGTTCCTTGTGCCTGGTTCCAAGCACAGAATCTCTTCCATTTTCCAGCATAAGACTTTCTAGTGCTAGGCCTTCTGGCTTCCAGAATGACATCCATCACAGCTTTACTGAGAGGTGTTTTTTGTATTATCCGTCATGCTGCCAGGTTTAAATGTCCAGAGTTGGCTGTGCAGGATCTGATTGTTTTACTGGGACAGTAGACTAGGTATTTTATTTATTTATATTTGTTGACTGGGAGTGTCCGACTGGACGTAGGTCCATTTTCAGCGGAGGCCCGGGGAGAAAAGCAAAGTTCCTGCTGTATAAGTACTAGGCTTATGAGCATCTGAGCTTGCTATAATCAAAGTAGTTAGTGGAGTGGAAAGAAAGGTAGTGGTTGGATGGGGTGGGTGATAGAGTGGGAGTTGCAAGGGCATAGCCAGCATGGTTTTAGGTGCGCTTTTAGTAAAGTTTTGAAGTGGGTGAATGATGGTATTTGAGGTAAGGTCCAAGCTGGGAATTGAGACAAGTTCCTTAGGATAGGATACCAGTACTGGCGTGGCCAGTCTGGGGCAATCAGCATCATCTTTGGCTTCTCCTGTCTGACCTTTAGGAGTACCTTGGGGAGGAGAGGCAGTGGAGGAAAGGCATATACTGAGTTTCTTCCAGCTGAAAGATAGGGTGTCCACTTTCCATGCTTGTCTGTGATAAGTCCTTCTGCAGAATCTTTTTAGTTGGTAGTTGAGGGGAGGCAAATAGATCTATGTCCGGGCATCCTCATTTGCCTATCAACATGCTGAAGACTTGTGGATTCAGCTTCCACTCGTGGGGATCCATGAGGTTTCTGCTTAGTACGTCTGCCAGAGTATTTTCCTTTGCTGGCAGGAATTGTGCCTGCAGATGTACTTGGTAAGTCAGAGCTGTGTCCCACAATGTCATGGCTAGTCTGCAAAGGGGGTAAGAATGTGTGCCCCCCCTGTTTTATATACCACATGACCGCTGTGTTGTGCATCTTTAGCAGTAGTTGTCCTGGATGAAGTAGGTCCTTGAAGGCTGTCAGGGCATTTTGAACAGCTAGCATCTCTTTTTGATTGATATGTTGATGCATTTGGTTTGCGGACCATGTGCCCTGAATGCATCTTCCTGTTCTGTGGGCCCACCAGGCCTAATATGATGCATCTATTATTAGTGTCTGACTGGCTGGGGTAATGTGAATGGCTGCCCCTTGCTCTGGTGATAAGCCTTTGCCCACCATCAAAATTCCCGTTGCATGCAAGAAATAAGAGTAATCATTGTTTCCAGGCTGTGGCAATGCTGAGTCCAAACACTTTTTAGGTACCACTGAAGTTTCCTCATATGCAGTCTTGCATATGGAATTAGTAGGATGCAGGATGCCATGAAGCCCAAAGCCGGCAGAATTTTTCTTGCAGATAACTAGGCCTTTGTTGCCAACATTTTGAAATAGGTAGTTAGTTGCCTATGTTTGGTGCGAGATAAGCCATCTGGGCAGTTGTATTCAAGCTTGCACCCAGGAATATCATCTCTTGAGAGGGTACTAGTTTTGATTTCTTTTTGTTGACTGTGTACCCAAGGCATGCTAGAAGTCTTTTCACAAATGCCAGATTTTGAAGAATGTCCTTGTTCTTTGCTTGAATTACATACTCATGCAAGTAAGGATATATTTATATTCCTCTTTGTCTGCAAAATGCAATTACTGGTGCCAGGCACTTTGTAAAGACCCTGGGCACAGAAGATAAGCCAAAGGGACGTGCAGAGAATTGGTAATGCATTGAACCCAGTCTTGAATCGGAGGTATCTTCTGCACGATTGTCTGGAACATGCAGGTATGCCTCTTTTAGGTCTAATGTCACAAGCCAAGCATTCTTGCCCACCATGGGCAGAAGCTGCTGCAAAGTCCACATTTTGAATATTGGACTATCCAGGAATGTGCTCAGAATAGATAGGTCCAGTATCGGTCTCCAGACCTTGTCCTTTCTGGGTACCAAGGACAGTCTTGAGTAAAATCCTTGTCCCTGCTCTTGCTCTGGTACTTGCTGAATGGCCCCCATGTCCATGAGGGATGAAACTTGTTTTTGTGCCTCTGCCCATTGATTTTTTGGCAGATCTGGCCAGCAGTTTGCCTTTGGCAGAGTGTGGAAATAGAATTTGTAGTCTTGTGACACTATATTTAGAACCCACTTGTCCTGGGTTATAATGTGCCAATTTTGTGCAAAGTGTGCTAATTTTCCCCCTAAGGGTGCTGCCAGAAGGTAAGTGCTTGGTGCAGGCAGGGGAAAGTAATTGGTACTGTTTTCTGTATGGTTGTGATTTATCTTCTCCAGCTTTGGAGGTAGAAGCACCCCACTGTCTTGAATTATAAGAACCGTGTGCCTGGGATCTGCCCCTAGGGTGTCTGGATCTGCCCCTTTGAGGTCTGTCTGACACAAGAAAGGACCACTTTTTTGTAGGCCAGTGTCTACTAAACCTAGGTGGCTGTACTTGTAAAAAAATCTTTAACAGTTTGCATAGATTTAACTTTGTCCTCCATTTTCTTTAACACCTCTTCTGCCTTAACACCAAACAAAGTATCATGCTGTAAAGGTGCATCTAGTAATTTAACTTTAACATGAACAGGCAGATTTTGTTCCCTTAACCAAGCATGCCTCCTAATTACAGAGCCCGTAGCTGCGGCCCTGCAGGAGGCCTCCAAAGAATCAAAACCACATTGCAAAGTATGCTTTTCAACTTGTTCAGCTGCATGCAATAAATCCTGCATTTCCTTGTTTTCCGCACATTCAGAGTTTATTACTTTCTGTTTAAGCAATCCCATGACATGTCGCTGATACTTGAGCATATGAAACTGACAGTTTAAGGCCCTTATAGCCAAAGTTGCAGATTTGTAAACCTTTTGTCCCCATTTATCCAGTGCCCTTGGATCTGTCAGAGGGTTTTTTTTGCTGTCGAGGCCTTAACTCCCTTTGGACCCTGTGAAATAGTTTCTGGGTCTGCAGCAGGGTTGTTAAATAGAAATTTGAGAGTCTGGAACCCTGTAATATCTGTCAGGCTTAACAGAAGCTGGAGGTAAGGAGTCAGGGGTCAAACTAGACTCCGAAAACACACCATCTACAATGTCTAACACTTGGGGAATGGCTAGAGGCCTGTGCTGTGGTAGTAAAAGGAAATCCCTGAGCCTCTTTAGATTCTGAAAAATCTTGGCTTTCCCAGTGAAAATACTCCATAGTATGCAAGGTTTCCCCAGAGGAATAGTCCTCAGGAGGAGATACTGAAGGAATAGATTTTTCAGCATCAGAATCCTCAAAGGGGGGTAAAGAATATCCCTGATCAGAAGAGGAATCAGAAGAAATAGAAACCTGAAAGATTCAGTCAGTGTCTTGCCTAGGCCTCTTATCAGGAAGGGGATGGGAACCCCTGATCAAGGTAATCAGGTCTTCGGTCATTTTGAGCATCTGTTTTTAGGCATAGAGGCCTGTACACGTGGCTCTCGAGTTTCCTCGCTTTAGAAGATGCTTTAGTCTTTGGCTTTGAAGCTGAACTCGCTTTAATGTAAAGACGTTGAGGTCTGAATACACCCTCAGAAGCAGGTACCTGCTTAGCGGCTCCGGACCCATCTGAGGGATTAGCGTCCGAGGCTCCAATACCTTGAGTATCCAGCAGCATGGCCGACTCCACGTGGGAGTCGGTAGCACCTGCAACTCTAAAGTAGCGGGTGTCAGGGGCTGCAAAAGCACTTCACCGAACAGGAAACTGACTTAGAAGCTTTGTCGTCGGTTTTGGGCCGATGTGGTTTTTCTCTATCCTTTTCTTTGCGTTTTTTGTAAACTCCGGTAGTTGGATGGCTATCAGACGACATTTCTGGATAATTAAACTGGCTACCAAAATACTTTAAAGCAAAGTTATACCGACACTTAGTGCGTTGGTTAAATCTAGCACAAAACCGACAACCAGTAACGTTGTGATCAGGGCCTAGGCAAGGAATACAGTAAGAATGAAAATCCTTATGAGGTATTTGCTTTCCACAAGAAATACAAATTAACTTTTTCTGACATCGGTCTGGAGCAAGAAAAAAGTTTCCCCAACAGTTTCCTTAGCTTTATAGAAGACTTCAGATCTGAAACTCGAACACGAAAAACTCAGGAATTGGCCGACCAGCACTTGCTAACTGCTGCTGCTGCTTCAGGCACCACGCGGCAAGAAAGACTGAAGAAATGGAGTCAGCTGCTTCTTTTATACCCCCGACGACCTGACATCAGGGAAGGGGTGACAGCAGCAGACGCAGGACCCAGGACTTTGGAATTTAGGCCGGCTGAGGGCAACCTACCAGCAGGATTACCCTAAATGTAATGACTGCAACAGTGAAAGATGAAGGACATCGTCCGGAATACTTTTGGTGTGTGGGAATGGCATGGAAAAGGGTATAGAGTAACCTCTGGATATCATGCTTTGTACCCACTTGTCTTATTTTTAGTCAGGTGTCTGGGTACAAAAATAATTGACCCCCGGTTGCCTCCAGAGAGGGACAGACTGGCCCACTTTTAGAAGCAGTGAAATAGCTTACCAAAGGATGATTCTCTGTCGCCATGGTTCTGCGGACCCCCCCCCCCCCCCTCTGCCACGTGGTCGGCATCTTCCATTACTGCTTCCCTATCTGCCTCTAGGAGAAGTCTCACCACATTTTCAAAATCACATTTTTCCTCCCTTTTGACCTTTGAGATATGGTTTAGAAGGTGTGGAAAAACGGACTCCAACGGCAGAGTGTTTTCCCCTTCTGTTCACACCTGGTTAGCGTTTGACTTTAGGCCTGAATAAGGATGAATTGTCGAAGGGGGTGTTAAAGGATGATTAAGGGTTCCACAAAATTGCACATCCGCATCCAGGAATGTCTACTCATGGCAACTTCTAAACCTGCTGACCTACTTGCTCCATCGGCTGCGTAAGAAACAAGTCTCATGGATGAGCTGACTACTGAATTAAGGGTGGAGAGCTGGGAGGTTACCGTATCTGGTATCCCCTGCATCTAGTGAACCCTGGAGAGTCTCCAAGCTCCTTCAGGAGATCTGTTTGTAAACTAAGGAAATGGGTAAGATCATTCAGGGACCGGAGTGTAAAGGTCACTGAAGAAAACATGCACTTTCCATCATCTTCCATAGTACGGGACTCCTTGTTCAGGGTACGGACAGACATGGATGTTTGACAGTTGTGTAAAAATGCACTTTCCATTATCTTCCATAGTACGGGGGGTACGGACAGACATGGATGTTTGACAGTTGTGTAAAACATGCACTTCCATCATCTTCCATAGTACGGGACTCCTTGTTCAGGGCACAGACAGACATGGATGTTTGACAAAGTACAGTTGTGTACCTACCATAAATGTAGATGCTAGAGTGTTCACACTGCTGCAGTCATCACACTTGGGTTATCCTGCCATCAGGCGATCCCGCAGTCGGCTTGAATTCCAAAGTCTTGGTCCGGCGTCGGTTCCTGTCACCTCTTCCCTGACGTCAGTGCGCCAGGGGTATAAAAGATGCAGCAGACGCCATTTTCTTCAGTTTTTCATACCCCAGATGTCAGGTGCCCCCAAAAGGGTAGGCTAAAAAACATTGCTAATAAAAGCATGCACTAAAACAACAATACCTTCAACTACAAGCAAATACACCACACATAGGTTGTATAGGATAGAGAAGTACAGATAAGTCCCAGCAAAGAAAGGGGGATGGTTGGTGGGTGGGTAACCTGGACTGCAACAGTGAATACACTAACATCTACATTTATGTTAGGTACACAACTGTACTATGTTCGTGTTTCACTGTTGCAGTCATTACACTTGGGTTGAATCCCAAAGCTGAGGTTGGGCAGCTGGGTCTAAATAGAATTAGCAGTAGCTGTAAGGCCCTGCAGAACTGCAGTAGCAAAGCCTGCTCTGGATTTAGAGTAAAGAGGCAAGTGGTAGTGCTTAGTAAAAGTGTGCACTGAAGTCCAAGTTGCAGCCACCAAAATATCCTTGGTTGGTACTCCTCTGAGGAAGGCTGCTGAGGTGGCTGCTGCCCTGGTAGAATGTGGTCTAATGCCCTTAGGCACTGATTTACCATGTTGTGAATAGCAGAAACGAATGCAGTGTCCTATCCATTTTGAAATAGTCTGCTTTAAGATAGCCTTTCCTTGTGATCCTGCAGCATATGCCACTAAAAGTTGCTCAGAGTTTCTGAAAGCTTTAGTTTTGTCCAAGTAGAAGCATAGCTGTCTGTGTATGTCCAAAGAATGCAGAAGTCTCTCCCCTTTATTCTGCGAGTTTGGGTAAAAAGTAGGCAAATGAATGGTTTGGTTAAGAGCCACACTGGACACTACCTTAGGCATAAATGTCTGGTTTGTCCTTAGAGAAACCCTGTCTGGATGGAAGATAATAAAAGGTTCCACAGCCATTATAATGCCTGTAACTCTGAGACTCTTCTTGCTGAAGTTATTGCTAGGAGCAGAGCTGTTTTCCATGATAAGAATTTTATGTCAACTGCATTGGCTGGTTCAAAAGGAGGCATTGTGAGTTTTTCCCCCCAAGACAAAATTGAGGTCCCATGCAGGTACTGGCGCTCTCCTTGGAGGTCTTATGTTTTTGGTGCCCCTGAGGAACTGCCTAAGCAATGGATATGAAAAAATAGGTGGGTCTGCATTGTAATGAGCTGAAATGGCAGAGGCATGGATCTTAATTGATGAGAAGGATAGGCCTTTGTCCAGCATCTCAGATATTGTAAAATCTGAGGAATATCTGGAACAAGCGTATCAATTCCTTGTGCCTGGTTCCAAGCACAGAATCTTTTCCATTTTTCTGCATAAGATTTTCTGGTGCTGGGCCTCCTGGCCTCCAAAATGACATCCATAACCACTTTAGATAGAGGTGTATTCTGAATGGTTACGGTATCCTCCATGCAGCTAGATTTAGAGTTCCGAGTTGGCTGTGCAGGATCCGATTGTTTTGTTGAGTCAGTAAATGAGGAATCTGAGGTAATGTCCAGGCTGGGCCTTGGGACAAGCTCCTTAGGATTGGGTACCAGTGTTGGCGTGGCTAATCCGGGGCAATTAGTATCATTTGTGGCTTCTCGTCTGACCTTTAGGAGTACCTTGGGGAGGAGAGGCAGTGGAGGAAAGGCATATACAGTAAGGATGTTCCAGCTGAATGACAGGGCATCCACTTTCCATGCTTGTTTGTGATAAGTCCTTGTGCAGAATCTCCGAAGTTGGCAGTTGTGAGGGGAGGCAAAAAGATCTATGTCTGGGCATCCCCATTTCCTTGTTATGCTGAAGATTTGTGGATCTAGTTTCCACTCGTGAGGGTCCCATGAGGTTTCTGCTTAGTTAGTCTGCCAGAGCATTTGTTTTTCCTTGCAGGAATTGTGCTTGCAAGTGTACTTAAGTCAATGCTGTGTTCCACAAAATCATGGCTTGTCTGCAGAGGGGGTAGGAATGTGTGCCCCCCTGTTTATGTACCACATGACTGTGGTGTTGTCAGTCTATCAGCAGCTGTCCTGGATGAAGTAGGTCCTTGAAGGCTGTCAGGGCATTTTGCACAGCTAGCATCTCTTTTTGATTGATGTGTAGATGCCTTTGACTTGGGGGCCATGTGCCCTGAATACATTTTCCTGCCATGTAGGTCCCCCAGGCATAATCTGATGCATCTGTTAGTGTTTGCCTGGCTGTGGGTAAAGTGAATGGCTGTTCCTTGTGATGACAGACCTGTGCCCATCGAAAAGTACAATTTTGTACCTTCCATAAATGTAGATGTTCGAATGTTCACACTGCTGCAGTCATCACACTTGGGTTATCCTGCCGTCAGGCGGTCCCGCAGTCATCCAGAGTTCCAAAGTCTTGGTCCGGCGTCAGTTGCTGTCGCTTCTTCCCTGACGTCAGTGCGCCAGGGATATACAAGATGCATCAGATGCCCCCAATAGGTAGGCAATACATATTTCTATATAAAAATATACATGTAAAAATAAAACAAAACCTTCAGTCACAAGCAAATACACCACAGAGGTTGTATAGGATAGAAAGGAATAGATAAATCCAGCTAGTTCAGAGGGGATGGAGGGAGGGTAACCTGGACTGCAGCAGTGTGAACACTCGAACATCTACATTTATGGTAGGTACACTACTGTACTATGTTCACTGTGTTACACTGCTTCAGTCATCACTGTTGGGTTGTATCCCAAAGCTAAGGATGGGTGGTGGAACTAGACAGGGTTTGGAGAGGCTAGTAGGCCCTGCAGAACTGCAGTGGCAAAGCCAGCTCTGGTCTTAGAGTATAGAGGTAAGTGATAGTGCTTGGTAAAGGTGTGCACTGAACTCCAAGTGGCAGCCTCCAAAATATCCTTGGTTGGTACCCCTCTGAGGAAGGCTGTTGATGTTGCTGTAGCCTTGGTGGAATGGGGCCTGATGTTACCAGGCACAGATTTCCCATGGTGTGTGTAGCAGAAACGGATACAATGTCCTATCCATTTTGAAATGGTCTGTTTTGAGATAGCCTTTCCTTGAGATCCTGCAACATAGGATACAAAGAGCTGGTCAGATTTTCTGAAAGCCTTAGTTTTATCCAAGTAGTAACGTAATTGCCTGTGAATGTCCAAAGAGTGTAGGAGCCTTTTCCCCTTTGTTCTGGGGGTTTGGATAAAAGGTGGGCAAATTAATGGTTTGGTTTAGGGCCACACTGGATACAACCTTTGGCATAAAGGAAGGGTTAGTTCATAAAGAGACTGTCTTGATGAAAAATGATGAAAGGCTCCACTGCCATTAGGGCCTGTAGTTCTGAGACTCTTCTTGCTGAAGTTATTGCTAGCAGCAGGGCAGTTTTCCATGATAGGAACTGTAGATCAGCAGTGAAAGCTGGTTCAAAGGGTGAAAGTGTTGGCTTTTCCAGAACAAAGTTGAGATCCCAAGTAGATGCTCTCCGGGGCGGTCTTGTATTCTTAGCCCCTCTGAGGAACTGTCTTAGTAATGGATATGAAAATATAGGAGGATCCGTGTTGAACTGAGCTGAAATAGCTGAGGCGTGGATCTTAATAGATGAGAAGGAAAGTCCTTTGTGCAACATCTCAGGTAAATATTGAAGAATCCGAGGAATATTTGGGACAAGGGGATTTTGGCCTTTAGCCTGGCTCCAGGTGCAGAATCTTTTCCATTTGTCTGAATAGACTTTCCTGGTGCTAGGCCTTCTGGCCTCCAGAATGACGTCCATCACAGCTTTAGAGAAAAGTGTTGACTGGTTATTTAAGCAATTTGCCATGCAGTCCGATTTAAAGTCTTGAGCTGGCTGTGTAGAATCTGATTGTTTTGCTGAGTGAGCAGGTGAGGAATTGTAGGCAAAATCCATGGTGGGCCTTTTGCCATGTTCCTTAGTATTGGATACCAGTGTTGGCGTGGCCAGTCTGGAGCAATGAGTATCATTTGTGGCCCCTCTAATCTGGCTTTCAGCAGCACCTTTGCCAGAAGAGGCAGTGGAGGAAAGGCATACACTGTCAATGTTTTCCAACTGAATGAGAGGGCGTCCACTTTCCAAGCTAGTGTGTGGTATGTCCTTGTGCAGAATTTCCGTAGTTGGTAGTTTTGGGGGAAGCAAACAGATGCCTGTGCTCTCCCATTTTTGAGTCATCATTGCGAATACTTGTGGATCTAGTTTCCACTCGTGAGGATCTGTGATGTTTCTGCTGAGATAGTCTGCCAGTGTGTTTTTCTTTCCTGGCAGGAATTGTGCTTGTAGTTGAACTTGGTAGGTCAATGCTGTGTTCCACAAGGTCATTGCTTGTCTGCATAGGGGGTAGGAGTGTGTGCCCCCTTGCTTGTTTATGTACCACATCACTGTGGTGTTGTCTGTCTTTATTAGGAGTTGTCCTGCTTGTAGAAGGTCCTTGAAAGCTGTTAAGGCATTTTGTACAGCTAGCATCTCTTTTTGATTGATATGTAGATGCCTTTGGTTTGCAGGCCACTTGCCCTGAATACACTGTCCTGCCATGTGTGCTCCCCAGGCATAACCCGATGCATCTGTTATAGTTTGCCTGGCTGTGGGTAAGGTGAAAGGCTGACCCTTGTTGAGGTGACATGCCTGAGCCCACCATAGAAACTCCTGTTGAAGGCAGGGGATGAGTGGAATTATTGTTTCCAAGCTGTGGCTGTGTTGAGACCATACGCTTTTCAGATACCATTGTAATTTCCTCATATGCAGTTTTGCAAATGGTATTAGTAGTATGCAAGATGCCATGAATCCCAAGGCCTGCAGAATTTTTCTTGCAGGGAGTTGTGTCTGTTGTCATTTTGAAGTATTGAGTCAGATGTCTTTGCTTGTCTGGCGTGAGGTAAGCCATGTGGGCAGTTGTATTTAAGCTGGCACCCAGGAATATTATGTCTTGTGAGGGCACTAGTTTTGACTTCTTTTCGTTTACTGTGTACCCTAGGCAACTTAGGTGGTTTCTGACAAACGCCAGATGCTTTAATAGAATGTCCTTGCTTTCTGCTTGAATAAGGCAGTCCGTCCAGGTATGGATATATTTGAATCCCTCTGCAGTATGCAATTACTGGTGCCAGGCATTTTGTGAAGACGCTGAGCGTAGTAGATAAGCCAAAGGACAGTGCAGAGAATTGGTAATGGGTTGAACCTGCAATAAATCGGAGGTATCTTCTGCAATTTTGTCTGATAGGGACATGCAGGTATGCCTCCTTGAGGTCCAATGTTACTAGCCAAGCCTTCTTGCCCAGCATGGAAAGAAGTTGCTGTAGTGTTAGCATCTTGAATTTGGGTACTCCCAGGTATGTGTTCAGAATTGAGAGGTCCAGAATGGGTCTCCAGGCTTTGTCCTTTCGGGGAACTAAAAACAGTCTTGAGTAAAATTTCTTGTCCTTGCTCCTGTGTAGGAACCTGTTGAATGGGCTCTCATGTCCATGACAGCTGAAATTTGCCTTTGAGCCTCTGCCCATTGATTTGGCGGCAGGTTTGGCATTCCTTTTATCCTTGGTAAAGTGTGAAAGTGGAAATATGTAGCCTTGAGATACAACATTTAGGACCCATTTCTCTCTTGTGATGATGTGCCAATTTGTAAAAAGAGCTAGTTTTCCCCTCAAGAGAGCTGCCAAGAGGGTTTTGCTTGGTAGTCTGAGAGTAAGTCATTGTATTTGTCTTCTGGTAGTTTGAGACCTCTCCTCCTTTTTGGGTTGTGGCACTCCATTGTTGAGGCTGGTAAGAGCCTTGTGGCTGGCCTCTGCCTCTTGGGCGTCTGTATCTGCCCCTCTGTGGTCTGGCAGAAGCTGGAAAGGACCAGTTTTTGGTTGGCCAATTTCTGCTGAAACGAGGGGGTTGAACCTGTAAAAAATCCTTGACCGTCTGCATAGATTTTGCCTTATCCTCCATTTTCTTTAAAACAACTTCTGCCTTTACACCAAATAAAACATCCTGCTGTAAGGGTGCATCCAATAACTTTGCTTTAACAAGATCAGGCAAAGTTTGTTCTTTTAACCAAGCATGCCTACATATGACAGACCCTGTCACTTCTGCTCTACAAGAAGCTTCCAATGAAGCTTCCAATGAATCAAATCCACATTGCAAGGTATGTTTTCTCACTTGTTCAGCTGAATGTAACAAATCTTGCATTTCCTTGTAATCTGGTTGGTCTGTATGTGCGAGCATTTTTTGTTTTAATTGATATCAGATATGGTTGATATTTCAGCATGTGAAACTGACAATTTAAGGCCCTCATAGCTAGAGTAGCCGAGGTATAAACTTTCTTTCCCCATCTGTCTAGTGCTCTAGAATCCCTTTCAGAGGGCACAGGATTTTTAGCAGTTGAGGCTTTAACACCTTTGGGATCCTAGGAAATGGTTTCTGGGTCAGAAACATGGCTTTTATACAGGAATGTGTGGGAGTCAGGTCTGGTTTGGCTGGTGCAGGAGGTAGTGAATCTGGGTTAAGGCTAGATTCTGAATAAACATCATCCACAATGTCTAACACAGGTGGAATTGCAAGTGGTCTGTGCTGGGGTAGTAAAAGGAACTCTCGGAGCCTTTTCTTAGAATCAAGAGTAATCCTGGCCTTCCCAGTGAAAATGTTCCCTCATAGTATGTAAGTTTTCCCCAAAAGAGAAGTCTTCTGGGGGAGATGCAGAAGGGATAGACTCTTCAGCATCAGAATCTTCATAAGGGGGAAAGGAATATTCCTGTTCCCCAGAAGAGTCTGAGGAAATTAAAACCTGGTCAGAGGAAGTGTAGTCCTCCTACTGCCTTGGCCTTTTATCAGGAGGGGGATGGGAACCCTTGATTAGGGTAATTAAATCTTCAGCCATCTTAAGCATCTGTTTCCTAGGCATGGGGCCTTGTGCTGGAGACTGCTGTGCAGTATTCTTTGTTTATAAAGGAGTTTTCAGTTTTGCATAGGATTTAATAGCGAGTGTAATCGGTCTGAAGACACCTTCAGCAACTGAAGGTGTTTCAACTGCACCGGAATCTCCTTCAGGTATTGAGTCGGAAGGGCCTAAAGGTAAAGGTTGTGGAGGCCTAGTATGAATCGGATGTCGTCTGGGGTTCTAAATCAGCGGTTAGGGGCTGTGTAGGCGCCTCACTGAAAACCGGAGAACTGGCGACTGGCTAGGCAGAGGCCTCGGAATCCGGTTTGGATTTCAGCTGCCTGTCCTTATCTTTGCGTTTTTATATATTCCGGTCGTCGGTTGCTCCGACGGCATAGTATAATAAGAAGTTATGTTCTTACCGTAACGTTCCATGTTAGTGGTCTTCTTCTCGCCTTCTTTCTTGCTAGATGGGTTTGGAGCCGATCCTCGGCTCCGACTTGGCCTATACTATAGCTCGAGAGCTATTTTTACCGGCTAGAGGCAGCCCTATAACCCACAATACCATGCGCTAACTCCCCAGATCTCGTTTGGAAGCCAAGACATAGTATAAATATAATATCATAATATCATAATCCTCATTTGCAAGTACGGGCTTCCCTGCTAGTAACATTAAGGATACTTGGAAACCGTAACATGTTATATCTCCAGAAATGGAAGGACTCAGAGACCTGAAGTCTATCCAGGCTAGGGGGCAGGAGGGAGGGATGCAAGAAAGAAGGCGAGAAGACGACAACTAACATGGAACATTATGGTAGGTACATAACTTCTTAAAGTTGTCATTCTCGCCTTCATTCTTGCTGGATGGGACAGCGTCCCTAGCATTTTAGTCCTGGGTGGCTCAATGGAACAGACTCCTGAGTACGGTGGAACCAGTGTCAGCTCTATTTCTGGAGGCTACATCAAGTTTGTAATGGGCAATAAATGTATGTTTGGAAGCCCATGTAGCTGCTGCACATATGGCATCTAGTGGTAACCTTGCTTGAAATGCCATTGATGTTGGTAGTGCCCTGGTTGAATGAGCCTTAGGCCTAGATGGAAGTTGCCTGTGTCTCAACTCATAGACAAAGGTAATAATAGATGTCAACCATCTGGAAAGAGTAACCTTCGATACCGGAAGCCCTTTCTTTCCTGCAGCATGAGAGAGAAAGAGAGCTGGTCTGACTGAGTTGTTTTGTCCTGTCTAGATAATACCGTAATTGGCAATGAACATCTAATGAATGTAATTTCTGTTCAGCCCTGTTGGTATAGTCTGGGAAGAAGACAGGCAAGTCAATGGAGTGGTTTAGATTTGTTTCTGAGGACACTTTCGGTAGGAAGGAAGGGTTTGTTCTGAGAGTTACCCTGTCTTTGTGAAAGACCAAATAAGAGGGATGGACAGACAAAGCTTGAAGTTCCGATACCCTTCTGGCAGATGTTATGGCTACTAAAAACAGAGTTTTCCAAGAAAGAAGCTTGAGGGAGCAAGAAGCTGCAGGTTCAAATGGGGGCAGAATTAGTGAGGTTAGAACTAAATTCAAATCCCATTGTGGAGGTGGATCTTTAACTGGAGGTCTAAAAAGATGCCCTTGAGGAAGGCTTTACAAAGTTTGTGGGACATAATATTTGCTTCTGAGCGCCCAACATGAAAATTAGCAATGGCCGCTAATTGTACCCTGATAGTGGCCGACGATGACCCTGAACGAAAAAGCTCTGCCAGAAAGTCTAGAACCTTATGAATGGGTGCATGGAAAGGATCTAGGGACTTAGTTTGTGCCCAATGCGAAAAACGCTTCCATTTACTCGCATACGTCTTCCTAGTACTGGACTTATGGGAAGCCAGAATGATATCACGAAAAGGAGGAGAAATAAGGGGAAGCCTGGCTAAGGCTGGAAGTGGAGCAACCAAGCTGTGAGGTTGAGGGAATGAAGAGACTGATGCAGCTTGCCCGTGAGATGGGTCAACAGATCCGGAAGGGGTTCCAGATGCCAAGGCTGATCCAGTAGGTAACTATGCAGAAACGGAAATTAGAAGTTATGTACCTACCATAACGTTCCATGTTAGTTGTCTTCTCTCACCTTCTTTCTTGCTGGATGGGTTCGGAGCCGATCCTCGGCTCCGACTCGGCACTTGCTAAGCTCGAGAGTCACTTTTACCAGCTCGAGGCAGCCCCATATCCCATGATGCAAGGCGGTGATTACCCAGATCTCGTTTGGTATCTAGAGGAAAAACTGCCCATAATCTTTCCACAAAGGAAAGAAGAACAACTAACCTGAGAAGGCTGTAAGGGGAACCCAGGTAATTAAGGTCCAGAGCTAACTGGTGTCCAAGGAAGAACAATCTCCCAGAAAAAAAGGAAGTTCAAGGTCTGTCCAGGCTAGGGGGAAGGAGGGAGGGACGCAAGAAAGAAGGCGAGAGAAGACAACTAACATGGAACGTTATGGTAGGTACATAACTTCTAAATGTTAAGTTGTCAATCTCGCCTTCATTCTTGCTGGATGGGACCACGTCCCTAGCACCTCTATCCTGGGTGGCTCAATGGAACAGACTCTTGAGAACTGTGGAACCAAAACTTGCCCTGTTCCTGGAGGCCAAATCTCATTTGTAATGAGAAACAAAGGTATGAGGAGTGGCCCAAGTGGCTGCTGCACAAATAGTGTCTAAGGGTAGTCTAGCCTGAAAGGCTGCAGATGTGGCTAGACCTCTTGTAGAATGTGCTTTAGGTTTTGAGATCAGTTGTTTGCCCCTAAGCTGATAAATGTCAGAAATGGTGGAAGACAGCCATCTGGATAAGGTCACTTTAGAAAAGTACAGTTTTGTACCTACCATAAATGTAGATGTTCGAAGATCCACATTGCTGCAGTCCTTACATATGGGTAAGTCCGCTGTCCTCGGTCGGCCCGAATACCAAAGTATTAGGCTGACGTCGGTCATGGACGCTCAGATCTGACATCAGAGCGTCAGGGTATAAAAGCGCATGACCGACGTCATATCCTCAGTCTTTTCTTGCCCCAGATGTCAGAAGGCCCTAAAAAGAAAGGCCATAGCCAAAAATAGAATACTTCCCAAAAGGCATGTACAAATAACAGCTACCACCCAAACCATACAACCATTCCAAACTACAGAGGGGAAGAAGGGAGGGTAAATTGGACTGCAGCAATGTGGATCTTCGAACATCTACATTTATGGTAGGTACAAAACTGTACTATGTTCTTCATCTCACATTGCTGCAGTCCTTACATATGGGTAGAATCCCAAAGCAGAGGTAAAGGGAGGCTGGCAAAATCATAAAGCATTGGGAGCTGCCAAAATGCCCTGTAAGATTGCAGTGGCAAATCCAGCCCTAGATTTGGAATAAAGAGGAAGGTGGTAATGTTTAGAAAAAGTATGCACTGAACTCCAAGTAGCTGCTTCCAAAATATCTTTAGTAGCTACTCCTTAAAAAGCTGTAGAAGTGGCAGTAGCCCTAGTGGAGTGAGGTCTGATTCCAGCCGGAATCTCCTTACCATGATGAGAATAACAAAAAGCAATACAAAAGCCAATCCACTTAGAAATAGTTTGTTTTGAAACAGGTTTCCCCTGAGAACCTAAAGCAAAAGAAACAAACAACTGCTGAGACTGTTTGAACCCTTTAGTCCTGCTCAAATAATAATGCAACTGCCTGTGAATATCCAAAGTGTGCAAAATTTTCTCCCCTTTATTTTGGGGATCTGCATAAAAAGTAGGCAAATGAATTGATTGGTTCAAGGCCACATTTGAAACCACTTTAGGCATAAAAGTAGGATTAGTACGCAGAGATACCCTATCCTTATGAAAAATTAGGAAGGGTTCAACTGCCATAAGAGCCTGTAATTCAGAAAGCCTTCTAGCAGACGTAATGGCCAACAAAAAAGCAGTCTTCCAAGACAAAAACTTTAACTCAGCAGTAGCTGCAGGTTCAAAAGGAGGTAAAGTAAGTTTTTCCAACACAAAATTGAGATCCCAGGCAGGAGTAGGAGCTCTGTGGGTCTTATGTTCTTTGCCCCTCTAAGAAATTGCTTAAACAAAGGATGAGAGAATAATGGAGGGTCACAGTCATAGTGAGCAGAAATGGCTGCAGCATGAACTTTTATAGAGGAGAAAGACAAACCCTTGTCTAATAATTCTGTAAGATATTGTAGAGAAACACTTAAATCAGGCCTGGAAACATCAAAGCTCTTTGTTTTGCTCCAACTTAAAAATCTCCTCCATTTATCAGCATAAACTTTCCTTGTACTAGGCCTTCTGGCCTCCAAAATAACATTCAAAACTTGTTGTGGAAGCTGCGACCCTCCAGGTTCTAGAACAGAATATGCCAGGCTGTTAGATGCAGGGACTGAATCCTGACTGAGGAAATGATTGCCCTCCTGAGACAAAAGGTGCGGAATCGAAGGCAAAGGCCATGGAGGCTCCCGTACTAAACTCCTCAACAGAGGGTACCAGTGCTGTCGAGGCCAATCTGGAGCTATTAGAATCATGGAGGGCTTGTCTTGTCTGACCTTCAAGAGTACCTTGGGGAGGAGAGGCAGAGGCGGAAAGGCATAGACGTGAAGATTGCTCCAACTGAATGATAGAGCATCCACTTTCCAAGCTGTGGGATGAAACATTTTTATGCAAAACTTTGGCAACTGGAAATTTAGTGGAGAAGCGAACAGATCTATGTCTGGAGTTCCCCATATCACTGCCAATTTTCGAAATACATGAGGATCCAATTTCCACTCGCTGGGATCCACTATCTGTCTGCTCAAAACATCTGCTAAGGAGTTCTGTGCTCCTGGTAGAAACCTTGCCTGAAGATTGAGGTGTAAACTGAGAGCAGTCTCCCACAAAATCATTGCTTGCCTGCAAAGAGGGTACGAATGGGTTCCCCCTTGCTTGTTGATGTACCACATAGTTGTGTTGTCTGTTAGAATCAACACTTGCCCTGGGTGAAGTAAATCCTTGAAAGCCATCAATGCAAATTGGACTGCTAACATCTCCTTCAAGTTGATATGTAAATGTTGAAGTCTGGCAGGCCACGTGTCTTGAACCCATTTTCCATTGAGGTGTGCTCCCCAAGCCTTGTCCGAGGCATCTGTCGTTAAAATCTGACTCGCCTCTGGTCGGGTCACAGAGAGTCCCTTGTTTAGGTGACATTCCTGAGCCCACCACAAAAATTCCTTTTGAATGCAAGGTATTATTTGAATGACAGTGTCCAGATCTTGGCAGTGTTGTCCATACATTTTGAGATACCACTGTAGCTTCCTCATATGCAGTTTGGCATTGGGAAGCACCAGAATACAAGATGCCATGAACCCCAAGGCTTGAAGGACTGTCCTTGCAGTCAGCCTGGACCGTAGAGACAATTGATGGAAGTAAAGTGTAAGGTTCTTTTGCTTGTCCGGGGTCTAAAAGGCCATCTGGGAAGCTGTATTCAGTCTCACACCCAGAAAGCACATTTCCTGAGAGGGTACTAGACTGGACTTTGTTTCGTTCACAGAATACCCTAGGCACCTTAACACTGCCATCACATACTGTAGATGATGAAGTTCTTACTTGTCTTGAGCAAGAATCAGGCAATCGTCCAAATAAGGATAAATTTGTATTCCTCTTAACCGTAAGAAGGCTATCACTGGAGCCAGAACCTTTGTGAACACCCTGGGCGCAGTAGATAAGCCAAAGGGCAATGCAGAGAACTGATAATGTAAAGTCCCAGCCTGAAAACGCAGGTATCTCCTGCAACTGGGCCTGATAGGAACATGAAGATAAGCCTCTGAGATCCAGAGTTACCATCCAGTGATCTTTGCCCAACAGAGGTAGAAGTTGTTGCAACGTCAACATTTTGAATTTTGGAATGTCCAGGTATGTGTTGAGGATAGATAAATCCAAAATTGGCCTCCAAGTGTTTCCTTTCTTTGGTACTAGAAACAGGCGAGAATAAAATCCTAGGCCCACTTCTGACAGAGGGACCTGCTGTATAGCCCCCATTTGAAGAAGTAAAGAAATCTGCTTGTGAGCCTCTACCCTTTGCTAAGGAGGAACGTCTGGCATGCCTTTGAAAGGAGGCAATGTATGGAAATAAAACTTGTAGCCTCGGTCTATAATGTCCAACACCCATTTGTCCTGGGTGATTAAAAGCCAGTTTTGCTTGAAGAGTGCCAACTTTCCTCCCAAAGGAGCTGCCAGACAGGAAGAATCTGGCAGCTGAAGATGCAGGTCATTGGGCCTGTTTACGAAAGGACTGGCCCCTGCCCTCACCTGTAGATTGTGCAGGTGAACTCCATGTTCTAGGCCTGAAAGAACTCTGAGCTCTGCCCCTACCACGTCTAGATCTACCCCTAGACTGTAAATCAGAAGAAGGATAAGCCCATCCCTTAGTAGGCCAATTCCTGCTAAACTTAGGAGGCTGCACCTGCAAAAACCTTTAACAGTCTGCATAGATTTAGCCTTGTCTTCCATTTCTTCAAGACAGACTCCACAGGAGAACCAAACAAAACTTCAGACTGTAAAGGAGCATCCAAAATTCTAGTTTTAACATGCTCTGACAAATTCTGATCCTTAAGCCAGGCGTGCCTGCGAATAACTGAACCAGTGGCAGCCACCCTGGAAGAAGCCTGTAAAGCATCGAAACCACACTGCAAAGAATGCTTACCCACCTGTTCAGAGGCATGTACCAAATCCTGTAATTCTTTACACTCTATGCCCTCTGCCAAAGCATCCACTTTCGATTTTAGTTGAGTAAGGAGAAAATTCTGATACTTCAACATATGAAACTGGCAATTCAAAGCCCTCATTGCTAAAGTGGAAGAGGAATACACTTTCTTACCCCATCTATCCAGAGCTCTAGCATCTTTATCTATAGGAACTGGATTCTTTACAACAGAAGCCCTGACACCCTTAGGTCCCTGGCTAATAGTTTCTGGGTCAGCCCTAGGACTCTTATACAGATATTTATGAGCCTCAGGTACTCTGTAATACCTGTCTGGCTTAACTGGCGCAGGAGGCAGAGTATCTGGATTAAGGGAAGCCTCGGAGAGAACGTCTTGAACAACATCCAAAACAGGAGGTATAGCCAAGGGCCTATGTTGTGGTAAAAACAAAAATTCCCTAAGCCTCTTTCGGGAATCTGAGAAATCCTGACCTTCCCATTTAAAATGTTCCCTCATAGAATGCAGGGTTTCTGAAAAAGAAAAATCCTCTGGAGGAGAAGCAGAAGGAGTGGAATCCTCTGCGTCTGAATCAGAATAAGGAGGAAAATCCTGAATGTCTTCAGCCGAAGACTGAGTAACCTGAAGCCTGCTCCAAACTTTCCACCTCTGGCTCCACCCTAGGCCTCTTATCAGGAGGGGGCATAGAACCTCTGATTAAAGAAATTAAATCTTCTGCCATTTTAAGCATGTGTTTTTTAGGCACAGAACCTGCAGAACTAGGACTGACACCCGTGGAAGGCAAACCAGGCCTGCCTTTGGAAGGAGCCTTAGAGACAGAAGGAGAAGGCCTAACCACCTTAGGCAAGGAAGGGAGAACAGCAACCTGAGAGGCCCCCTCAGCCTGACCTGACTCCCGAGAGGCCACATCTTGCAAAATCAAAGCCTCCCCCTGAGACTCAACTGAAACCTCGGCTGGATCCACAGATTCCACCGTAGTTTCTAAAGAACCGGCGTCCGGAACGGACGACTCATCCTGCCTGGACTTTAGAGATTTGTCTTTGCGCTTCTTCGCAGTAGCGGGCGTCGGAGGATCCGACGGCATATTATAATTACACCGCTTACCGAAGACAAGCCTAGCGCAATCTAACCTACATTTAATGGTGCGCTTATTAAACCTAGCACAAAAGCGACACCAGACTACGTCGTGCTCAGGTCCCAAACAAGGAATACAAAGAGAGTGGTAATCCCTATGCGGTATCTGTTTCCCACAAGAAATACAATTATTCACTTTTTTTGACATCCGGAATTAACTGAGGCAAGAAAAAACAAAAATATTCCCCAACGGGGTACTTAGCCCAACTTGGTTTCGGTCTGAAACTCGGAATACGAAAATTTCAGAACACCGAACGGCACTTGCAAACGCTGCTTCTGCATCGGACCATGCGGCAAAAAAGACTGGGGATATGACGTCGGTCATGCGCTTTTATACCCTGACGCTCTGATGTCAGATCTGAGCGCCCATGACCGACGTCAGCCTAATACTTTGGTATTCGGGCCGACCGAGGACAGCGGACTACCCATATGTAAGGACTGCAGCAATGTGAGATGAAGAACATCAGGGAGACCTTTCTTATTTTCAGCATAAGAAAGAAAAAGCTGATCAGACTTCCTAAATTGCTTCGTTCTGTCCAAGTAATATCTGAGTTGGCGATGAACATCTAGGTAATGCAATCTTTGTTCCGCCCTGTTAGAATGATTGGGAAAAAATACAGGAAGATCAATGGATTGGTTTAAATTTGTTCTAGAAGCAACCTTGGGCAAAAAGGATGGATTGGTTCTTAAGGATACTCTATCCTTGTGGAAGACCAAGTAAGGGGGACGAACACAGACAGCATGAAGTTCAGACACTCTCCTAGCCGAGGTAATAGCAACTAGAAAAAGTGTCTTCCAAGAAAGAAATTTTAATGAGCATGTAGCAGCCGGTTCGAAAGGGGGAAGTATCAAGGATGCCAGCACTAAATTTAGGTCCCACTGTGGTGGAGGATCCCTAACAGGGGGTTTAAGTAGGAATACCCCTCTGAGAAAGGCTTTACAAAGTTTGAGAGACATAATGTTCTGGTCTGCAAATCCGACATGGAAATTCGAGATTGCTGCCAACTGGACTTTAACTGTGGAAGAAGAACCGGAGTGAAAAATTTCAGCTAGAAAGTCCAAGACTGACTGAATAGGGGCAGTAAAAGGGTCTATGTTCTTAGACTTTGCCCAAAAGGAGAAACGTTTCCATTTGCTATAGTAAATCCTCCTGGTAGAGGACTTTAGAGAAGCTACTATGATATCTCTAATGGGGTCAGAGATCAAAGGAAGCCTGGCTAAGGAAGGAAGTGGAGCAACCAAGCGGTGAGGTTGAGGGAAAGAATGGACCGGTGCAGTTGACCCGACTGGTGGGTCAGAAGATCTGGAACTGGGTCCAGATGCCAAGGCTGCACCAAGAGATGGCGATGAAGGAACGGGAACCAAATTTGTCGAGGCCAGTAAGGGGCAATGAGAATCAGCCTGGCTCTCAAGATGGTAGCTTTCTGGAGTACTTGAGGTATTAACGGAAAAAGGGGGAAAGCATAAAGAAGTCCCCGGGGCCAATCCTGGGTTAGAGCATCTCTGGGGGGATGGCCCGGAAGTGGAAAGAGAAGTCTGGGCATTTGCTGATTTGGGGTGTAGCAAAAAGGTCACAGCATGGGCGGCCCCACTCCTGAAAAATCTCCTCCACTATAGATTGTTTGAGAGACCACTCGTGAGGCATGAGTATAGCTCTGCTCAATCTGTCTGCTATTATGTTGGTTTTCCCAGGGATATGCGTTGCTACCAGAAACCGATGAGAGGAGATCGCCCATTGCCAAAGTCTGAGAGCTTCTCGACACAAAGGATAGGACTTGGTCCCACCCCGCTTGTTGATGTACCATACCACGGACATGTTGTCCGTGTTTACTGCAATAGTTCCTAAGGGAAGAAAGTCGTTGAGGGCTTGCAATGTTAAAAGCACTGCTCTCATCTCTAGAACATTTATATGCAGGTGGTATTCGAACGGTTGCCACGTGCCATGGACCATCCTGCCCTGATAATGCCCCCCCCCCACCCGATCAGGGAGGCATCCGAAGTGACCGTGGCTACCAGGGCCGGGGGGACAAATGGTCTGCCCTGATGGACTAGGGGGGAAGAAGTCCACCAGGATAGATGGCTTTTGCAGGTCTGTGTCACCAGGATCTTGTGACGCATGGGTAACTGCTGGAAGGACCATTGGGTAAACAACATCCACTGTAGGAGACGCATGTAAAAACGGGCCAGATGAAGTGTGATGGCAGCTGCCATAAGGCCTAGCACTTTCAGGACCAACCTGGCTTGTACCTTTTTGCTGGATAGGATGATCCGAACATGGTTTTGGATATCCAGGATTCTTTGGTTTGTTAGGTTTGCTGACATCCGAGTAGTGTCTAGATCTGCGCCTATAAAGGTAATAGATTGGCAAGGCGATAAGGAAGACTTTTCGAAGTTGACTGAAATTCCTAACTGACCGCAGAGACATAGAGTATAATCTCTGGCTTGGAGAAGCTGATGCCTGGTGGTGGCTGAGAGGAGCCAGTCGTCTAGGTACAGAAACACCTGGAATCCTTGACGTCTCAGGTGAGCCGTGACCGCTGCCATGCATTTGGTGAACACTCTGGGGGCTGTAGTGAGACCAAAGGGCAGGGCTCTGAATTGAAAATGACTGGTCCCCAGCCGAAAGCGGAGAAACCTTCTGGAGCGTCTGTGGATTTGTATGTGATATTACGCATCTTGAAGGTCTATGGAGCACATCCAGTTGTTTTTGCCCAGAAAGGGCAAAATCGATTGAAGAGTGACCATCCGAAATCTTGCCTTTTTGACAGACTTGTTTAGCCTGCTGAGGTCTAATATTGGTCTCCAGTCTTTTTGGGAACCAAAAAGAACCTTGAGTAGATTCCGGACTCTAAATGATCTGTTGGAACTGGCTGGATGGCCCTTTTCTCTAGAAGCTTTGAAACCTCTAGCTTTGCAATTTCCCTTAGACCGGGTGGAACGTCTGGAAGGGAACCTTTTTGAGGGAAGGGGCTTTTCTCGAAAGGTATTTTGTAACCCTCGGATATGATCGACTGTACCCATTTGTCTTGAGAGAGGGAAAGCCAGGCTTCTAGGTACAGCGACAATCTCCCCCCGACTGCCTCCAAGGGTGGGCAGTCGGGCAACACCTCAGGGATGCTGGAAGGGCTCGTCAAAGAGAGGCTCTCTGCTGCCCTGGTTCTGCGGACCCTCTCTGCCCCTAGGGCGGCGTCTGTTGTTATCACCCCCTCTGCCTCTGTGGGTAAACTGACCACATGCGTCAGGCATGACTCCCTGAGATTTTCGGAACATTTTCCCTCCCTTCTGACCTTTGGGGTAAGGTCTAGAAGGGGTGGAGAAATGGACTCCTACGGCAGAAAGAGTCTTGCTCGCACCTGGTCAAAGTGTCCTTCACCTGAGGTCCAAACAAAGTTGTCCCATCAAAGGGAGGGTTTGTGAAGGACGCCTTAAAGGGATCTGCAAAATTGCAAAGCCGCATCCAGGACTGACGTCTGAGAGCCACTCCTGTGCCTGCGGCTCTACTCGCCCAAACGGCTGCATAAGAAATGAGCCGCATGGAGGAGTTAGTTATGGAATTTAGGATTCCCAGCTGAGAGGCAATCTTCTCTTGAGCCCCAGCAGCTGATGGATCCTGTACTACCTCACCCAATTATTTGAGGATATCTCTTTGAAGTCGGGTGAAGTGACATAAATAATTCAGCGAACGCATAGCAAAGGTCGCTGAGGAAAACATCCGCTTACCATACATGTCCATGGTCCTAGACTCCTTGTTAGGAGGATGGACTGGTACGGAAGGATCTGCAAGTTCGTTCTTGGTGGTGGCTGCCACCACCATGGCATCAACCGGGACACCTTTAGTGAGAAACTGTTTTTCAGTGGGGGCCGTGATAAATTTAGAAGGCCTCCTGGGGACTGGTTTCACAGAATCAGGAGATGCCCACGCGTTTCGAGCTATCACGTCCATGAGGGTGTCGAAAGGCGGAGACACCCAGGAGGTGGAGGGTCGAGATCCAAAAGCCTCCAGGTATACCGACTCATCCTCGGAGGGATTAATGGAGGGCCAGTTCCCTCTCTGTTTCAGGAGTTCAAGGATGTCTGAAAAAGAGACATCCTCAGAGGGGGATCTTGGGGACCCCTCTGACTCATCTAAGTCGGTATCTGATGTTGTAGACTCAGGGGAGTCTAAGTGCTTCCTCTTGCAGGTCCTCTTACGCGGGGGTTCCCTTGAAGGATCAGGAGAAACCTCGGAAGAGGAAGTTCTTCCCAATGGGGAAACCTGGGGCGATGGATCTCTGGGTCCGGGAGGAGCTAAAGGAACCGACTGCTGACTGAGCTCGGGGGCTAGCACACTCCTCATCACCTCGAAGGCCCCCCTCCCGGGGAGGACCGAGAGCTCCCGCTCCAAAGAAACAGGAATCCCCGGCCCCACCGAAAAGGAAGGCTCCAAAGCAGATGTCGGCGCTGAGCTCACCAAGGCCGAAGCCCCGAGAGGGAGAATGGGGTCGGACAAGGGTCCGATGCCACTCGCCCCCTCGGAACCGACCAGGGAAGCCCGACGACCGGATTCCTCCAAGGACGGTCTCAAGGAGGAGATAGGAGTCGAAGACGACAGAGCCGAAAGGGGTGGTATCGGCTCCGAAGCAACAACAGTCATGGTACCAATAATCTCCGGCTCCGAGCTCTGAAAGAGAGCCGAAGGAGGAATTTCTGGAGGGTGTGGAATAGCGGTCTGCTGAGACGGGCTATGGAGCATCTGGGCCAGTGCCTGTGATTTCAGCAGTCTACTCACCACTCTCTCTAAGTCATGGTCTGAGAGTCTGGAAGACCTTGAGGATCGGCTCCGCACCGAAAGTAAGGGGGAGGCTGGAGCCGAGTGGATAGACTCCAGTGAAGGAGATCTAGATCTCTTCCTCGACGGAGCCATCGGAGCTGAAGAACCTTCGGTTCCAGTTGGAGCTGACAGCTTGTCGGCTCCGAGCTTGGTTAGAGATGTGTCGGCTCCAGCCAGAGCCGACACAGGCTTCGAAGCCAGGGTATCGGTGCCGATCGGCGCCGATACTAAACTTTCCGAGAAGGAAGGATCGGCTCCGGACGGAGTCGATCTCGACTCCGGTGGAGTCGGAACCATGGCCACAGACTTGGACACTGAAGACTGGGCCTTGGATGGCTTAGAGGGCTTCCCGGAGCCGGACTTAGCCGGGGAGCTCTCAGGCTTGAGAAGACCCCTTAGGATCAATTGTTTTCTACGTTCCTGCAGGACACTCTGGTTAAAAGAGAGTGTCAAATAGCACAGGAGTCCTGCAGGTGTAGGGGTCCCAGGCAATAAATACAAGAAGTGTGACCGTCTGTCAGACATCTTCTGACAGCACGAGTCACACTTCTTAAAGCCTGAGACCCTAGTGTCTTTAGACATGACTGAGTTCTAAACACAAACACACACACTCAGTCCAAAAATTACACTAACTATATAAAAAACTAAGTACAGGGAAATAAAAAATACAGACACACCTAACACAAATCCTGACAGGAAATTGTTTGGGAGGGAAAGGCCTAAGGCCTGAATAACAGAAAATATGGATAAGGGAACGGAAAACTAACGGGAATAGGGCTAAGTGAATCGAGGTACTAACAAACTATAAATAAGTAAATATTTAGGTACTGGGATAGCTAAAGCGCTTGGAAAAGAGTAATTAAATTCACTTACCAGGAGCTGGCAAAAAAGGTGACCTCATGAGCGAAGCGGCAAACGAGATCTGGGTAATCACCGCCTTGCATCATGGGATATGGGGCTGCCTCGAGCTGGTAAAAGTGACTCTCGAGCTTAGCAAGTGCAGAGTCGGAGCCGAGGATCGGCTCCGAACCCATCCAGCAAGAATGAAGGCGAGATTGACAACTTAACATCCATACTTGTCGAGGCCAAAACGGGGCAATGAGGATCATTTTGGATCTCAATGCAGTTGCTTTCTGAATTAATTGTGGGATCAATGGCAAGGGAGGAAAGGCATATAGAAGACCCCGGGGCCAATCGTGAACAAGAGCGTCTCTGGGGGGATGGCCTGGTAGAGGAAAGATTGTGAAGTTGAGGCACTTGCTGTTTTGAGGAGTTGCGAAAAGATCGCAAGGCTGGCCCCCACTTCTGAAATATTCTGTCTGCTACCACTTGATTTAGAGACCACTCTTGAGGCATGAGGATAGTTTTGCTCAATTTGTCCGCTATGACGTTGGACTTCCCGGGGATGTGCGTTGCTATCAGAAACCGTTGAGAGGAAATCGCCCATTGCCAAAGTCTGAGTGCTTCTCGACATAGGGGGTAGGACTTTGTTCCGCCCTGCTTGTTTATGTACCACACTACAGACATATTGTCCGTTTGAATTGCTATAGTCCCTGTGGGAAGAGAGCTCTGAAGGGCTTGCAACGTCAAAAGCACTGCCCTCATCTCCAGGACATTTATGTGCAGGTGGCGTTCTGATTGTTGCCATGTGCCCTGGACCGTCCTGCCCTGATAATGCCCCCCCCCCCCGATCAGGGAGGCATCCGTTGCCACCGTGGCAACTGGGGGGGGGGGGGGGACAAAGGGTCTGCCCTGAAAAAGCTGAGGGGAAACCATCCACCAGGAGAGATTCTTGCAAGAAGGGGTTATCAAAATATTGTGAGTCATTGGTAGCTGTTGAAAGGACCACTGAGAAAACAGCATCCACTGAAGGAGCCTCATGTGGAAGCGGGCTAATGGGAGTAGAAGAATCGCTGCCATGAGGCCTAACGCTTTCAATACTAGCTTGACTTGAACTCTGTTGGGCTGAAACAGGGACTGAACATTCCCGCCTTATGTCTGACACTCTCTGAGGTGGCAATGTTGCAGACATTTCTGTGGTGTTTAATACGGCGCCTATAAAGTTTATACATTGACAAGGCGACAAGGAGGACTTTGCAAAATGTATAGAAATACCTAGGCTGTTGCAAAGTTGAATAGTGTAATCCCTGGCCATTATAAGATGCTGCTTGGTGGTAGCGGAAATGAGCCAGTCGTCTAGATATGGAAACACCTGGAATCCTTTTTGTCTCAGGTGAGCCATGACCACTGCCAAGCATTTGGTGAGCACCCGGGGGGCTGTGGTGAGACCAAAGGGCAGGGTTCTGAATTGATAATGACTGGCTCCCAGCCGGTAGCAGAGAAACCTCCTGGAGTGCCTGTGTATCTTTATACGATAGTACGCGTCCTGGAGGTCTAAGGAGCACATACAGTTGTCTCTGCCCAAAAAGGGTAGAATGGACTGCAGTGTTACCACCCGAAATTTTGTCTTTTGTACAGAGTTGTTCAATCTGCTGAGGTCCAAAATGGGTCGCCAGTCTTTTTTGGTACCAAAAAGAATCTGGAGTAGACTCCGGATCCTAGCTGATCTGCTGGGACTGCCTGGATGACTCTGTTAACAGCTTTTTTATTTCTAGCTGAGCGTGACCCCTTTGTGCGGGTGGTACGTCTGGTAGGGGTCTTGGTGGTTGTACCGGAGGGGAAGTGAAGAGAATTTTGTAACCCTCGGATATGATCTTCTGCACCCATGCGTCTTGGGAGAAGGATTGCCAGGCTTCTGGGTACAGAGATAATCTTCCCCCGACTGCCTCCGAATGCGGACAGTCGGGCAGCTTCTCAGGGATGCTGAAAGGGCTGGTCAGGGAAAGATTCCCTGGAATCCTGGTTCTGTGGACCCTCTCTGCCCCTGGGGCGGCGTCTGCTATTCTTCCCCCCTCTGCCTCTAGGGGGAAATTCACCACGTGCGGCAGGCGCGACTCCCTGTGGTTTGCGGAACCACATCTTTCCACCCCTCTGTCCCTTAGGATAAGGTCTAGAAGGTGTGGAAAAATGGACTCCCACGGCAGAGTGTCTTACCATCTTGCTCGCATCTGGTGAGGGTATTCTTCACCTGAGGTCCAAACAATTCTGAACCATCAAAGGGGGTGTTGGTGAAGGACGCCTTGAAGGGATCAGCAAAGTTACAGTCTCGCATCCAAGCATGACGTCAACCCAACACCTGTGCCAGCGGCCCTACTCATTCCATCGGCTGTGTAAGAGATAAGCCGCATGGAGGAGTTAACAATGGAGTTCAGGGTGGCCAGCTGGGAGTTTATCTTGTCCTGATACCCCGCAGCAGAAGGATCCTGTACAGTTTCACCCAGCTCTGAGCAGGTCTCTCTAAAGGCGGTCTCTCTAAAGGCGGGTGAAATGACAAATAGTTCAGCGATCGCATAGTAAAGGTCGCTGAAGCAAATGTCCGCTTGCCGTACCTGTCCATGGTCCTGGACTCTCTGTTAGGAGGATGAACAGGTACAGAAGGATCAGCCAATTCCTTCTTAGTGGCTGCTGCTACCACCATAGCATCAACTGAAAGGCCTTTGGTGAGAAAGGACTTGTCCTCTGGTGCAGAAATAAATTTAGAAGGCCTCCTAGGGGTAGGTTCCATTTAATCAGGAGCTGCCCACGCCTTTCTAGCCACTACCTCCATTAGTGGGTCGAAAGGGGGACACACCCAGGAGGTGAAAGGGCGAGATCCAAAAGCGTCAAGGTAAACCGACTCGTCCTCGGAAGGTTTGAGAGTGGACCAATTTCCCCTCTGTTTTAGGAAATCTAGGATGTCTGAAAAAGAGACATCCTCAGAGGGGGATCTGGGGGAACCCTCCGACTCATCCAAGTCGGTGTCTGACGTGACAGACTCGGGGGAGTCTATGTGCTTCCTCTTGCACTTTCTTTTCCTAGGGGGTTCCCCTGAAACTTCAGGGGAGCCCTCGGAAGAGGAGGAGACAACCAAGGTGGGTACCCTACGCTTCGGATCTCTGCTGTCAGATATAGGAGGGTGGCCAGAGACCGCAACAGGCACTGTATAGGGAGGAGCTGCTGAACTTAACCTTGGAGTGGACACTGGGTCCAGTACGCTCCTCATCACCTCGAAGGCTCCCCTATCAGATACCAAAGGCAGTCCCGGCTCCAAAGAGACCGGAACCGCCCCCGGCACCGACAGAAGGCTCAGAGAATGATGTCTGGGCCGAACTAACCAGAGCCGAAGCTCCGAGAGGGACAGCAGGGTCGGACAAGGGTCCGACGCCACTCGCCCCCTCGGAGCAGACAATTGAGTCCCGGTGCCCGGACCTCTCCATGGACGGAACCAATGAAGAGGTCGGAGCCAACGACACCGGAGCCGAAGGTGGGAGTATCTGCTCCGATGTGGGTAAGGTTACGGTTCCGACAAACTCCGGCTCCGAACTCGAGAGGCGAGTTGGAGGTGGAATGGATAGTGGTACCGAAGGAGCCACAGTCTGGTGAGATGGACTCTGGAGCATTTGGGCTAGTGCCTGAGATTTTATGAGCCTACTGACTACTCTCTCGATGTCGTGGTCGGAGAGCCTGGATGACCTAGATGAGAGAGTCCTATGACTCCGCTCCGATAGGAGAGGGGATCTCGGAGCCGATCGGACGGAGTCTATCGAGGGGGATCTAGAGCGCTTGCGAGCTGGGGTCAGCTCCGGTGCTGGTTTCAGAGCGGATACCACTTTAACCACCTCGGATCTGGATGGAACCGATGTCGGAGCCATCTCGATAACGCCAGCCCTCGACTCAGAAGCTAGAGCCGAGGGTTTGGCGGTTTTTGAAGACTTCCCCGAGCCAGACTTGGACGGGGAGTCATCAGCATTTAACAAGCCCCTTAGGATGAGCTTATTACACCTCTCCTGCAGGACTCTAACTAAACCCGTGACCGACGGAACAAGAGTCCTGCAGGTGTAAAGGCCCCAAGCAATAGATACAAGAAGTGCGACAGTCTGTCAGACATTTTCTGACAGCACGAGTCACACTTCTGGAATCCAGAGACCTTAGTGTCTTTGGACATGGTCCTAACCACAGTAAACACAGTCAGTCCACACACTCAACTTAAAATTAGGAATGTTAAGGGAACTGACTAAAACCCACACACACAGACACTATAAGGGGTGGGGAAACTAAGGTAAAGCCCGTAGGCCCAAAGATAAAAATTAACTAGAGAAGGGAAAAAGGGCTACAAAAAGGGTTGTATGAATAAGGCAATTTGTAGGGACCTAAACAAGGGTAACTAGCTGGAGAAACTACCTGAAAAATTAGTCAAATAGAATAAATCTCTTACTGACCTGAGCCGGTACAAAAAAGACAACCTCTCAGCGAAGCGGCAAACGAGATCTGGGGAGTTAGCGCATGGTATTGTGGGTTATAGGGCTGCCTCGAGCCGGTAAAAATAGCTCTCGAGCTATAGTACAGGCCGAGTCGGAGCCGAGGATCGGCTCCGAACCCATCCAGCAAGAATGAAGGCGAGAAGGACAACATTTAAATTTCCTACCAAAATAATGTCGGGCAAAATCAAACAGACGTTTAATAGTACGTTTATTAAACCTAGCACAAAACAGACAACCTGTGACGTCGTGGTCTGGGCCTAGGCAAGGAATACAATAAGAATGAAAGTCCTTATGAGGTATTTGCTTCCCACGAGAAATGCAATTGTTAACTTTTTCTGACATCGGACTGAGGCAAGAAAAGTTTCCCCAATGAGGTACTTAGCTTTATGAAGACTTCGGTCTGAAATACGATTTGAAAATCTCAGGAGTCGGCCGACCGGCACTTGCGAACTGCTTCGGGCACCGCGCGGCAAGAAAGACTGAAGAAAATGGCGTCAGATGCATCTTATATACCCCTGGTGCACTGATGTCAGGGAAGAAGCGACAGCAACCGACGCCAGACCAAGACTTTGGAACTCAGGCCAACTGCGGGACCGCCTGATGGCAGGATAACCCAACAGTGATGACTGCAGCAGTGTAACACAATGAACATCTCCTGTTGTAGGCAAGGAATGAGGGAAATTGATTCCAGGCTGTGGCAATGTTGAGTCCAAACACTTTATAGGTACCATTGTAGTTTCCTCATATGCAGTCTTGCATATGGAATTAGCAGAATGCAGGAGGCCATGTAGCCCAGAGCCTGCAGAATTTTTCTTGCAGATAACTGGGTCTTTGTTGCCATGTTTTCGAAGTAATAAGTCAGATGCCTTTGTTTGTCTGGCGTGAGATAAGCCATCTGGGCAGTTGTTTTTAAGCTTGCACCCATGAATATCATCTTTTGAGAGGGTACTAGTTTTGATTTCTTTTCGTTTACTGTGTACCCTAGGCAAATTAGTCATCTTTTTACAAACGCCAGATGCTTTATTAGAATGTCTTTGGCCTCTGCTTGAATAAGGCAGTAGTCCAAGTAGGGATATATTTGAATTCCTTTTTGTCTGCAAAATGCAATTACTGGTGCCAGACATTTTGTGAAGACCCTGGGCGCAGTAGATAATCCAAAGGGCAGTGTAGAGAATTGATAGTGCGTTGAGCTAGCTATGAATCTGAGGTATCTTCTGCAATATTGTCTGATTGGGACATGCAGGTATGCCTCTTAGGTCCAAAGTTACAAGCCAAGCCTTTTTGCCCAGCATGGGCAGAAGCTGCTGCAGAGTCAACATTTTGAATTTCGGAATATCCAGAAAAGTATTAAGAATAGACAGGTCCAGAATCTGTCTCCATGCTTTGTCCTTTCTTGGTACTAAGAAAAGTCTTGAGTAAAATCCTTGTCCCTGCTCGTCATGACACTGGCTGAATAGCATGTCCATGAGGGATGAAACTTGGTTTTGTGCCTCTGCCCATTGATTGTGTGGCAGGTCTGGCATACCTTTTGCCTTTGGAAGGGTGTGAAAGTGGAACCTGTAGCCCTGAGAGACTATTTAAAACCCATTTGTCCTGGGTAATCATGTGCCAATTTTGTGAAATAAGTGCTAGCTTTCCCCCAAGGGTGCTGCCAAAAGATAAATGCTTGGCATTGGCAGAGGGAAGTCATTGGGACTGTTTCCTATATGGCTGTGATTTGTCTTCTCCGCTGTTGGAGGTAGAAGGACCCCACTGTTTGGGCCTGTATGAGCCCTGGGGCTGTTGTCTGCCTCTAGGCCGTCTGTATCTGCCTCTCTGTGGCCTGTCTGACACGGGAAAGGACCAATTCTTAGTAGGCCAGTTCCTTCTAAATCTGGGTGGCTTGCACCTGTAAAAAATCCTTCACTGTCTGCATGTCTACACCTCTTCTGCCTTAACACCAAACAAAGTATCATGCTGTAATGGAGCATCCAATGATTTTGCTTTAACATGATCAGGCAGAATCTGTTCTTTTAACCAAGCATGCCTTCTAATGACCAAGCCTGTTACAGCGGCCCTGCAAGAGGCCTCCAGTGAATCATAACCACATTGCAAAGTATGTTTTCCCACTTGTTCAGCTGCATGCAATAAATCCTGCAATTCCTTGTTCTCAGCACATTCAGAATTTGTCAACATTTTCTGTTTTAAGAGAGACATTAAATATTGCTGATACTTAAGCATATGAAACTGACAATTTAAAACCCTTACAGCCAGGGTAGCAGAAGTGTAAACTTTTTTCCACTATCTGTCCAGTGCCCTAGAATCTCTATCTGAGGGGACAGGGTTTTTTGCAGTAGCAGCTTTGACTCCTTTGGGACTCTGAGAAATAGTTTCTGGGTCAGCAGCAGGGTTTTTATATAAAAATTTATGAGAATCTGGAACCCTGTAGTATCTGTCTGGCTTAACAGACGCAGGAGGTAGAGTCGGGAGACAGGCCGGACTCTGAAAAGACATCTACAATGTCTAGAACAGGAGGAATAGCAAGAGGTCTGTGCTAAGTAAAAGAAAGTCTCTGAGCCTTTTCTTAGAATCTGAATAATCTTGGCTCTCCCAGTGGAAATGCTCCCTCATGGTATGCAAGGTTTCCCCAAATGAATAATCCTCAGGAGGAGAAGCTGAAGGAATAGATTCTTCAGCATCAGAGTCCTCATAGGGAGGAATAGAGTATCCCTGTCCTGAAGAGGAGTCAGAGGAAATGGAAATCTGATCAGAGGAATCATATTCAGTGTCTTGCCTAGGCCTCTTATCAGGAGGGGGATGGGAGCCCTTGATCAAAGTAATTAGGTCTTCGGACATTTTGAGCATCTGTTTCTTAGGCATGGAAGTCTGTCTGGGAGAATGCTGTACTTGTTTTCTTGTCTTTAAAACTGTTTTAGTCTTTGATGTTGAAGTTGGCTTGATATAAAGCTGTGTAGGTCTGACAACACCCTCAGAAGCCGAAGCCTGTTCAGCGGCTCCAGACCCATCTGAGGGATTAGCTTCCGAAGTCCCAATACCTTGAGTATCCAGAGGCCTAGCTGTCTCCACGTGGGAGTCGGAGGCAGCCTGTGGCTCTGAGGTAGCAGGTGTCAGGGGCTGCGAAAGCGCCTCACAGAGAACCGGCGACTGGCCTAGAAGAGGCTTCATCGTCGGTTTTGGACCTCGGATGCCTGCCCTTTTCTTTTTCCTTGTGCTTTTTATGAACTCCGGTCGTCGGCTGTTCGACGGCATTATGTAGTTAAACCTTCGGCCAAAGTAATGAAAAGCAAAATCGTACCGATGCTTAGTGTGTTGGTTAAATCTAGCACAAAACAGACAACTAGCAACGTCGTGGTCAGGGCCTAGGCAAAGAATACAGTAAGAGTGGAAATCCTTATGAGGTATTTGCTTCCCACAAGAAATACAATTGTTAACCTTTCTAACATCGGTCTGGAGCAAAAAAAAAAGTTTCCCCAACGGGGTACTTAGCTTTATTGAAGACTTTGGATCTGAAATTCAATTTTGAAAATCTCAGGAGTCTGCCGACCGGCCCTTGCGAACTGCTTTTGCTTCGGGCACCGCGCAAGAAAGACTGAAGAAAATGGCGTTGGCTGCATCTTTTATATCCCTGGCGCACTGACGTCAGGGAAGAGGCAACAGATGCCGGACCAAGACTTTGGAATTCAGGCTGACTGCGCGGGTAGCCTGCCAGCAGGATAACCCAAGTGTAATGACTGCAACAGTGAAACACGAACATCTCCTTTTTGGTGGCCGTCGACACCAAAACAGCATCTACCTGGACACCTTTTGTCAAGAATGTCTTGTCCTGCGGGGATGCAATAAATTTGGCCTCCTAGAGACTCCCCCATGTCTGGAGACACTCACACCTTTCGACAAACTCCATGAGCTCGTCAAAAGGCGGACACACCCAAATGGCGGAAGGAAAGATCCGAAAGCCTTCAGGTAGATGGACTCAGAAGGGGTAATGGGCTTCCAGCATCCTCTCTGCTTCAGGATCTCTAGGATGTCTGCAAAGGAGACATCCTCAGAGGGTGACTGTGGGGACCCTTCTGATTCATTGAGGTCCATATCAGATGTGACTGATGCCCCTGGGGAGTCCAAATACTTCCCTCTTAGACTATCTCTTCTGAAGGACCTCTTCTGAAGGGCATTCTGGAAAGGTTTCGGAAGAGGGGTTTGCTCACTGGGGCATCCTGAGGCTTTTTGTCTCAAGCTTTTGTGGAATCAGCTGTGCCAAGGACGACACCGGCACTTTTAGGGAAGGAATGGTTGGACCCAATAGTGAGGATGACCGTGGGAACAGTGCTCCCCTCATAGCGGCGAAAGCTCCCCGCCCATGTTCCGATGAGACTCCTGCTTCAGAGGAATCAGAAAATCTCCCCGGCACCACAGGGGTCGGCTCTGAGGCAGAGGTAGGAGCCGATCTCACATAAGCAGAAGCCCAGAGAGGCATTTTCAGAACCGATAAAAAGCTCGTCCCGACTGTCCTCCCCAGACCCAAACAGAGAATGTCAGCTCCTAGACTCCTCAAGCAGCACAGAGGTAGTCGGAGCAGTTGGAACCAAAGATCCTAAAGCAGGTCTCGGCTCAGACGGTTCCACCGCCATCAGCTCCATATAGTCTGGCTCCGAAGCCAAAGCTCAGGTTGGAGGAGGAATAGACGTTAAAGGGACAGGTCTAGTCAGCTCCAAAACCTTCTGGGTTGGTTCCGACGAAAGTACGGCCAGCGCCAGAGTCCTCAAAAGTCTCTGCACCACACGATCCACATCATAGTCAAAAGCTTTTGGAGGATCGACAGGAGGGGGCTGGAGATGCTACAGACTGTGAAAGGGACGACCTTAAAGTCGGAGAAACTGGCTCCAGATCAAGGGATTAGCCCCTAACTTGTAACACCATCGGCCCAGATATAGAAAGAGCAGAGGTGGAAGGTTTCTCAGAATCAGTAGGTTTAGACACTGCTGGAGACATCCTAGGTAACTTTTTCAATGGTTCTGACCTTTCTGAAGAGGATGACCTTTTTGAAGATTTAAGGGTCAGAGAAATGGACTTTTCAGGAGTACTGCTTTGACCTTCTTTTAAAGCTTCTGAAAAGGACGACTTTAGACCTTTTAATATCAGTGTGTTCTTCCTCTCGTGAAGAACTCGAGAACAAAAGGAGTGGCATATAGAGCCTACTCCTGTAAATGAACTGCCCCAGGCAGTAAAACGCATTCCGTGTGTCCCATCAGTAACAGACATTTTTTGCGCGCTCTTAAGGCACTTTTAAAATACAAGAGTTTTACTTCTTTAGTTTTCTTAGACATCACTTTAATGACAAATCAAAGTCACACAAGACGAATGAAAAACAACAGCCCTCTAAATAAAACATGCTTTATAGCTCTCTAATTAAAACAAGCTGATTTAAAGGGAAGGTTTTTAAAAGAGAACACACACTTCTATAAAGGTTTTTACTAGCTATGCAAAAACACACATACAATAATAACGGTCCCTGTCAACTGACAGGAAGAAAAAAGTCTAACAGCATCTTATTTACCTAAATGCAAACCACACAACTATTCTTACTACTACAGTTTAAAATTTAACTGCTGTAAGAAAAAAAAAAAACACACTATTACAAACTAAACACTTCAAAATGGGATAGGGGAGTTTCTTTTAGAGGCCTAATAAAACAGCGGCCAAAAGGAGGCAACAACACACTAAATATATGAAATATGCTCTCTAAATAAGCGCGAACAAAAGACTTAACTATATAGTAATAAAGCTAAACTATGAATTATTTTAGAGTAAAGAAATATCAAACAAGAGAATTTCCACTTAGCCAGAGCTAGATGAATCACCCAATCTGTTTCAGTGACAAACAAGACCTGGGAAGGCACTAGAGCATCATGGGACAGGGAGTGAGTCACGAGCTATTTGGAGACCTCGAGCTTTAGTAAATGGCCGAGTTGGAACTGAGAATCTGTTCCGAACCAATCAGTACAGAATGAAGGCAAGATAGGACAACATCACATCTCTCTTTCTGAAGGAAAGAAACAGGGAAGTAAGTCAAGTCATGCAGAAACCTGGTTAATCAGATAGAAAAGAAATTACGGAGAATAGCTAAAATTACAGAACAGCTAAATACAAGACTGGGTAAGCGAGAAGGTGACAGGAAAGAAGCTAAATAGAAAATTAACTCACTTGTGAAGAAAAACTTTCTGAAACTGGAGGAGCTCTGGAGCTACGAAAACCTCGAGTGTACTCAATGAGCGGCAAATGAGATCTGAGGCAGATTGGGTGAATGAGGCATTATGAGTAGGATGGGAGGGGCTCGATCTTCGATCTCTCAGCTTCAGGGTGGGTCCAAGACCCACAGGTGGAGGAAGAGCGTCAGTGACATCAGATCATATGTTTTGTGCATTTATTCTGAAAACAAAATGAATGCAGTAAAGTAAATATCAGTAGTAAACATTAACTTTTACAAAATACTAAAGTGTTACCTTATCAAATGACCTCAAGTCATACAGCTTAACCATTTCCGAGTTCACACCGGCTGCAAATATAAGACCCTCAGGATCAAAAGAACACATTGGCTTTCCTTGTAAATGCATTAATCCCTATGAAAGGAAAATAGTTAAAAAAAATAAGCACCCAAAAGTCAAATAATAAAAATACACTGTTCTGAAAACCTACTTCCACTGATATTTCTATAATTTTCTCTTTTAAGATCTTACCTTGCTGGCATACATGAGCAGCTGCAACATGCACTTACACTGACATCTGTCTGGGATGACACTTTTAAGATCTTACCTTGCTGGCATACAGGAGCAGCTGCAACATGCACTTACACTGACATCTGTCTGGGATGACACTTTTAAGATCTTACCTTGCTGGCATACATGAGCAGCTGCAACATGCACTTACACTGACATCTATCTGGGATGACATTTTCCACAGCAACTGCAGTTCTACTGGTCAGGACCCCAAAATCATGGTAGATGCATTTACTCAGACAATTCAGCAGCATTATAATTCTACACAACCAAAAAATGTTTGCCTTATGCCTATCACTTTTGTTTTATTTATACTTTGACAGGGTTAGCCAACTGAGTCAATACTCCCTTTTCAGGGGGGAGACTCGAGGTGGTATTCATATTGACTGCTCAGGGAACTTTCAGTGGTCTCTTCAAAGAGTCATGGGATCTTTTCCATACATGCTACCAGCAGGTCAGGATAATGGTGATCAGTTTAATGTGTCATACAAAGGATGGCACTCAGGAGTACAGAACACCCACCCCTACACTGCAGTATCTGTTATAGAAGAAATAATCCAGCGACACCTCTACATGTAGAAGGGAGAAGTGCAAGAATATGCTATCAATAATTCCTATCTTCTCAACCTACAAAGATGACCCTTTTCAATGTGCCCAGTGGTTGGGTTTACTCAAAACCGAACAGCATTCTGCATTTTTTTCTGAACGTTTTTAGACACAGTGGAATATGTCCATGCCCATGATGATGCATGCTGTAATGTCAGGGAACTACGCAAGTGCACTTGTCACTAGCGCTCTTTATGACCCAAACTGCAAAGAAAGAAAAACAATTATACTTTTGTTCCCCTATAGCTAACAAATGGTACATAATATACTTGTTCAACTTGCACAGAAAGTACAGTTGATTAAGACCTCAGCATAAAAGATGTTCTACTTCTCAATGTTGCAGCATTCTTTACTCTTGGGATATCCTGCAGAGGACAGCTGAATGTACAACCAGCATACCAAAGCCTTTACATTTTCTGGGTAGCACTGCACATCAGCGTCCTATGTGCAAGACATAAGGTACTGGATGTGATGTACGAGCATCTAATCCTCAGAAAGTACAGGTGTATACACTTACTATAAATGTAGATTTTCAAGTGTATTCACTGTTGCAGTCCTGACTGGTGGGATTTCCTGCTGTGGAAGCACTTGGCTGGCCCAATTACCAGAGTAAAAATTTCCCTCCTCCTAAGGCTGGCAGAAGTTCTATGCTATCGGTACGCTTAAGTATAAATGGAGCCAGCCAACTCCATGACATCAGTTTTCTTTTGCCCCCATGAAGGTAGAAGTCCCCCAGGACAAACCCTAAGCAAAAGTCAGATATAGAAAAAAAAGGCCCTGCAGAGGAAACATCCAGGGGGTTTCTCTGATGATAAATGCAAACTACTACTGTAAGCAAAGGAGGGAGGGAGGGAGAGAAGACTGCCAACAATACACTCAAACACTGATATTTAAAGCAAAGGAGGGAGGGAGGGAGAGAAGACTGCCAACAGACAATACACTCAAACACCGATATTTAAAGCAAAGGAGGGAGGGAGAGAAGACTGACAACAAACAATACACTCAAACACCGATATTTAAAGCAAGGGAGGGAGGGAGAGAAGACTGCCAAAAGACAATACACTCAAACACCGATATTTAAAGCAAAGGAGGGAGGGAGGGAGAGAAGACTGCCAACAGACAATACACTCCAACACCGATATTTAAAGCAAAGGAGGGAGGGAGGGAGAGAAGACTGCCAACAGACAACACACTCAAACACCGATATTTATCTCAAGTACTGTAAGCAAAGGAGGGAGAGAAGACTGCCAACAGACAATACACTCAAACACCGATATTTAAAGCAAAGGAGGGAGGGAGAGAAGACTGCCAACAGACAATACACTCAAACACCGACATTTAAAGCAAAGGAGGGAGGGAGAGAAGACTGCCAACAGACAATACACTCCAACACAGATATTTAAAGCAAAGGAGGGAGGGAGGGAGAGAAGACTGCCAACAGACAATACACTCAAACACCGATATTTAAAGCAAAGGAGGGAGGGAGAGAAGACTGCCAACAGACAATACACTCAAACACTGACATTTAAAGCAAAGGAGGGAGGGAGAGAAGACTGCCAACAGACAATACACTCCAACACAGATATTTAAAGCAAGGGAGGGAGAGAAGACTGCCAACAGACAATACACTCAAACACCGACATTTAAAGCAAAGGAGGGAGGGAGAGAAGACTGCCAACAGACAATACACTCCAACACCGATATTTAAAGCAAAGGAGGGAGGGAGGGAGAGAAGACTGCCAACAGACAACACACTCAAACACCGATATTTATCTTAAGTGTACACAACTGTAATATGTTCTTTGTCTTTCACCGTTGCAGTCCCGACTTGTGGGGTGAATTCCCAAAGCTGAGATGAGGGTGGAAGGTAGATTATGGAGATCTGAGGGCGCCCTGCAGGATGGCAGTGACAAATATTGCTCTAGACTTGGAAAGGGCTGATAGGTGGTAGTGTTTGGTAAAGGTATGCACAAATGACCAGGTAGGCAGCTTCCAAAATGTCTTTGGTAGGTACTCATTTTAGGAAAGTAGCAGTGGCCCTAGTAGAGCAAGTCCTGACAGCTTCCGGTGGCTTTTTACTATGACGGCTGTTAACAAAAGAAAGTACAGTGGGAGATTCACTTGGGAGAGTCTGGTGGAGACTGGGTTTCCCTTCAGAGTCAAACGGCAAAGCATGTTGGTCTGATTTTCTGAAAGATTAAGTTCTGTCAAGATAGTAGCGGAGTTGTCTTTGTACATCCAAGGAGTGAGGGATTCTTTCACAGATTCTGAGGTTTGTGAAGTGTATGGGCACAAAGGATGGGTTAGTCATGAGTGATAGTCTGTGGAATATAAAATAGTTCCACTGCCATGACAGTTTGCAGCTCAGAGATCCTCCTAGCAGAGGTGATCGCCAGTAAAAGGGCAGTCTTACAACTTAAACATGTTAATTCAGCTGAAGTGGCCAATTCAAAGGGGTAACAACTGTCAGTTTTATACCCATGGAGGTGTTGGTTTGTCTCCTGGAGGTCTGATGTAAATCACTTCCATAAGGAATATTTTCATCAGAGGGTGGGAAAAGACAGGAGGAAAAAGGATGTGGGCTGAAATGGCAGAGGCGTGAATTCTGATGGAAGAAAAGGATACGCCTCTATCCACCAGAGTAGCCAGGTAATTTAAAATGGCAGAGATACTGCGAGTTAGGAAGGAGGTCTTGCTGCCGATACCAAATGGAGAATCTTTTCCACTTGGCTGAGTATGATTTCCTAGTGCTAAGCATTCTAGCCTCCTTGAGAATGTTTTAAACTTGTCTGCTTACGGTAAGCTTACAGGAGTAAGTTAGGGAATTATCCAGCCTGAGAGTTTGAGTCTCTAGGTTGGGATGCAAAAACCTCCCGTTGTCCCGAGTCAGAAGGTCCAGTCTTTGAGGCAACTGTCACGGATTTTCGTTGGTTAAACTTAGCAGCAGAGGAAACCAATGTTGCCTAGGCCAGTCTGGGGCTATCCGAATGACCTTTGGGCCTTCTTCCCTGATTTTTTTTAGAAGGACCCATGGAAAAATGGAAGACGACATGGGAGGAAATGCATAAAGGAAAAGGTGGCTCCAAAGGAAAGACAAAGGATCTGCCCCTCCAGGCTGTGGATAGTCTGTTCCTGGAAGAGAATCTTTTAAGTTGAGCATTTCCTTTGGTAGCAAAGAGGTCTATCTTTGGGGGGTGCCAATTTCTGGACTATGCTGAGAAAAGTTTTCTAATGCAGATGCCACACATGAAGATCCATCAAGTTCCTGCTGAGATGATCTGCTGAGATGATCTGCTAGAGTGTAGTGGGTCAACAAAGAGGGCAAGAGTTGAGTGCCTCCTTGTTTATGTACCACATAACTGTGGTGTTGTCTGTTTTGACTAGTAAGGCCCCTGGTTTCCAGTGTTACTTGAAACTTAATAGGCTCTTTTGAACTGCCATCACCTCTTTCCCATTTTTGTGATTGTGTCTGATTTCCCCATTTGCCTTGGGACTGAAGGTATTGGAAATGACCCCCCCCCCACCTGTCTCGGAAGCATCTGAGGTTAAAGTTTAGCACTGAGGGGTGAACCTGAAGGGAAGACCCGGGTTCTAGACATATGCCTTGTCCACCATGCAAATTCCTCCTTGCAGGAAGTTATCAGGCTAATGTCTCTAGGCCCCTTACAAGCCTAGCCAAGTTTTACCCTTATTTCCATGATCAGCATCTAATGCACATGTCCCAGGGTGAATTTATGTTTACCCATCCAATTGTCCAGACTGCGTCTGAAGAGGGAAAATGGGGTGCTCTGTTTGACATGAAGGGGGAGTCTGTTCCAAAGGTGTGGTAACCTGTGGGAGACCATCTGTCCCTCCAGCAAGTTCTATTAATGTCACATACCAGATTAAGGCCATTAGAGTGAGTAACCAAGTGTACCAATTAACTAACATATGCAGAATTTTCACTAAAGTAGGGTCAGAGATTGCCTTGTACGCAAGGCAGAGATCGCCTCTGAATAGTCTGTATGAAAAAGAATACGTGACAGTGACTTCAGACGATCCTCATAGGACAGATGGTAAAGACCTTGAACTTTCCTTGTGAGGAACCTTGGGGGTCTCTCCAATTGCTGCAGGTGCTTGGAAAGGTACATACCACAAGGGGCATTGTATTCAGTTATTTGCCTGAAGAAGGAAGAGTACAGGGAGGTTTTAACTTTTTTTCTGGCAGCAATACTCTTACTTATATGAGCAATATAGAATGCCCTTCTTACCACTATGGAGACATGAATATCAAAGGTAAGGTTGCTGTCAACTTGTGTGCCCAGGTCTCTCACCGTTGAGTGCGTACATCATGTGTTCCTATTGATGTGGTAGTTAGCAGGAACATTGCTCTTACCGAAAGGGATAATACATTTTTTGCACTGAGTTTAATGCCATGATTTTGGCACCAATCATTTGTTTGTGTAAGACCCTCTTGTAGGATGCTGACATCGTTTGGAGATTCTATGGCCACTTCCAGTCTACAGTCATTAGCAAACTTTGTCAGCCACAGATCTTTAGTTTTTCCTTGCACTTCAGAGAAATATATTCCAAACAGTAGAGGTCCCAGGACTGATACTTGTGGAACACCACAGGTTACAGAATGAGTGCTGGCACCACAGATTCTTGTGGTACTACTGGTGCTTGCTCATGTGCAGCCTGGCCACAGGGATCGTGATGATACAAGATGCCATGTAGCCTAATGCTCTGAGGAATTCCCTGGCTGAGAGGCACTGTCTCTGCATAATGTTTTGGAAGTACTGAGTCGAGGAGACCTTTTCTAGAGGGAGGAAGGACCTTTGAATGGAGGAATCAAGAAGAGCTCCCAGGAAAACTATCCTGGTGGATGGGTCTGTGCTGGAGTTGTGAAGATTTATGGTGAACCTCAAGGAGGTGAGGAGGTCCTGAGTGAAGGCCAGATCCTTGCGGAGCATTGACAGACTTGTGGGCTTGAATGAGGCAGTAGTCTAGATAGGGGTAAATTTGGATCCCTTTTGTTCTGCAAAAGGTGAGTTGAGCACAGGAGCTAAACACATTGTGAAGACCCAGCAGGAGACAAGCCAAAGGGCAGTCCAGAGAATTGAAAGTGACTGGTATCTGCTCTGAAACGATGAAAACTTGTACAAGATTTCTTTACAGGAATGTGCAAATAAGCATCTTTCAGGTGTAAGGTAATCATTAAGACCCGAGGGGCTATCATGGGAAGAATTTTGAATTTTGGTACCAGCAGGGGGTGAGAGTGGATAGGTCTAGAATAGGGAGCCAAGAGCCTTCCTTTCTATGAACCAGGAACAGCCTGCAAAAAAAAAAAAACCTTCCCTATTTAGTGTTCTGGTATTGGTTCCACTGAACCCTGTGGGCACAGGTTGTGAATCTGAGAAAGGGCCTCTGCTCTTTGATTTTGAGGAATATTCAGTTAACCCGAGTATCTTTAATGGCTCTCTGAAAGTGAGCTTGTAACCATCTGAGATAGCTTTCAGAAAGGCCAGTTGCATACACTTACCATAACTGTAGATGTATGTTAGAGTGTACTCACTGTTGCAGTCATCACCGATGGGTTATCCCTGCTGTGGTAGCCCTTGGCCGACCCGAATACCAGAGTCAATGTTTGTGTGTGCCAGCTGCTGTCGCCTGTAGTCTGACGTCAGGTTGTCAGTACTATAAAGCAAGGCAGCCGACATCGTTACATCAGCTTTTCTTGCCCTAACCCGTCAGAAGCACAAGGGAAGAGATGTGGTCCTGGGTCCACCTTGGGAAGCATGTGTCCCCTAGGGGAAGATGTTAAAAGGGGGATGGAGGGAGGAAAACTAAGACTGCAACCATGAATACACTTGAACATCTACATTTATGGTAAGTGTAAACAACTGTACTATGGTTCTTCGTGTTTCACTGTTGCAGTCATCACCAATGGGAGGATTCCCGAAGCGGAGGTAAAGGATGGAAGGACAGGTAGAGTCCTAGGTATGAGCCAGGAGACCCTGCAGAATTGCAGAGGCAAACCCTGCCCTAGACTTAGGAAAGAGAGGTAGGTGGTAATGCTTTGTAATGGTATGGACAAGGTCCAGGTGGCCTCTTCCAGTATGTCCCTGGTAGGTACTCCCCTGAGGAATTAAGTGGAGGTTGCCATAGTGAAGTGGGTATGGGTCGACTTAGAGATGGGTTTCCCATGTAGTCTGTAGCAAAAATGGATACAGTGTGAAATTCATGGAAATGGTTTGTTTGGAGATGGGCTTCCCCTCTGCCCCTGGGGCAAAGCTTACAAGAAGCTGGTCAGTTTTTCTGAATGGCTCAGTATGGTCCAGATAGTATCAGAGTTGTCTGTGCAAGTCTAGCGAGTGCAGAATTTTTTTTCCCCACATGGTTTTGAGGGTTGGGAAAGAAGCTGTATGGTCTAAGGTTCAAAAATCAGATACCACCTTGGGCATAAAGGAGTGATTAGTCTTCAGGGGGACACTGTCTGCATGGAAAATTATGAAGGGCTCGACAGCCATGAGAGCTTGAAGTTCTAAGACCCTTCTGGCTGAGGTGATAGCTGACAGGAAGGCAGTCTTCCAGGAAAGGTAGTTCTGTTGAAGCGGCAGGTTCGAAAGGAGGTGAGGTTAGTTTCTCTAACACAATTCAGGTCCTGGGGTGGAGTAGGTGATTTCTGGGAGGCCTGATATTAGAAGCCCCTCTGAGGAATTGCTGAAACAAAGGGTGAGAGAAGAGCGGTGGGGGTCTGAATCATAATGGGCAGAGATGGCCGAGGCATGGATTTTAATAGAGAAGGAAGGCCACTATTGAGCAACTCTGCTAGGTAATCCAGGATGAGAGGGATGGAAGGCTGAGAGGTACTGCCCTCGTTTGATTGTTTCCAGCAGCAGAATTGTTTCCATTTTCCTGCATAAGATTTTCTTGTGCTGGGTCTTCTGGCCTCTGTGATGATGGTCAGGATCCGTTTGCTTAACAGTGACTTCTTCTTAGTTTTTAGTGTATGAGCCACGATGAAAGTTTGAGAGTCTGTAGGTCTGGGTGCAATACTTTCCCCCACTCCTGGGTCAAGAGGTCTGACCTTAGGGGAAGCAGCTTTGGGGGCTGTAAGGTCAGACTAAGTAGTAAGGGGTACCAATGCTGTCTGGGCCAATCTGAAGCAATCAGGATGGCCTTTGGTCTCTCCTCTCATTTTGATTAGAACCTTGGGAGTAAGGGGCAGAGTAGGGTATGCGTACACAAAGAGGAAGCTCCAGGGGAAGGTCAAGGCATCCACCTTCCAAGCTAGGAGGTGATACTCCCTGGTACAGAACTTGTTCAGCTGGTGGCTGAGGTGTGAGGCAAAGAGGTCCACCTCTGGAGTCCCCCACTCCTGGGTGATTTGCAGAAAGATTTCTCTGTGGAGCTGCCATTCGTGGGGGTCCAGTAAGTTTCTGCTTAGGTGGTCTGCCAGTGTGTTGTTGATCCCTGGTAAGTATTGGGTAATTAGGTGCAGCCCCATAGAGGTGGCTGTAAGCCACAGACACGTGTCTAACCTGCACAGGGGGTAAGATTGGATGCCCCCATACTTTTTGATGTACATTACTGTGGTGTCTGTTTTTATAAGGAGGACCCCTGACCTGAGATGGGGTTGGAAGGCAGTCAGCATTTTGCACTGCCATAATTTCTTTCTGGTTGATGCGCAAGTAAAGTTGCTGAGCATTCCAAAGGCCTTGGGTACATCTGCCTGCTAGGTGAGCTCCCCAGCCTGTGTCTGAGGTGTCGGTGGTGATGGTCTGGCTGGAAGGGCAGAGGATGAAGGGAAGACCCTTGTTCATGGCACAGGCCTCTGCCCACCAGATAAATTTGTCCCTTGCCCTTATGCAAGGGATCAGTGGGAGAGTGGTTTCTAGGGACTGAGAATGCTGACACCAAAGGTTCTTTAAGTAGCACTGAAGCTTTCGCATATGAAGCCTGGCGAGAGGGATGAGAAGTATGCAAGATGCCATATATCCCAGGGCTTGCAGGAACTTCCTACCACTGAGGTGACTTCTGGAAGCCAGCTGGGTGAAGCAGAGAATCAGGAAGCTCTGCTTGTCTGGGGACAGGAAGGTCATCAGGGTTTGTGTGTCTAGCACAGCTCCCAGGAAAACTGGTGGGGTTTTGCTTTGATTTTTTCTTGTGGATGGTGAACCCTAGGGAAGTTGAGCTTTTTGACAAAGAAAATCCTGGAGCAACTTTTCTTTGCTGTTCGCCTGAATGAAGCAGTCGTCCAGATTAAAGGTAAATCTGTATATTTCTCTGTCTGCAGAATGCTATAGCCAGGGCCAAGCATTTGGTGACTACTCGGAGCAGTAGATAAGCCAAAGGGCAATGCAGAGAACTGAAAGCGCTGATTGCCTGCTCTGAATCGTAGGAATTTTCTGCACAATTCCTTGATGGGGATGTGGAGGTAGACATCTTTTAAGTCTAGTGTCACCAGCCAGGCATTTTATGTGAGCATCGGCAAGAGCTGCTGCAAGGTTAGCATTTTGAATCTGGGGACCACCAAATAGGTGTTCAATTTGGATAGATCCAGGATGGGGCGCCAAGTGCCATCTTTTCTGGGAACAAGGAATAGTCTGGAGTAAAAGCTTTTTCCCGTTTGATCCGGAGGGACAGGTTCTACTGCCCCTTGCGATATTAGTGTTTTTACCTGTTTTAATGCCTCTGCCCACTTGTTTGGGGGGGGGGGGGGGCTGGGTACCCTCTTAGAACTGGGAGTTCGCTGAACAACAATCTGTATATCTGAAAATTATTTCTATTACCCATTGGTCCTTTGTTATAGAGACCCAATTGTCCTTGAAGAAGGTGAGCCTTCCTCCTGGTTTTAGAGGAGTGAAAGGAGGGAGGAGGGAGAGTCATTGTGAGTGCTTACCACAGATGCTTGGTTTAGAACTCCCCGTCTTAGATGCGGAAGTGGACCATTGTTTGCTTCTTTGCTGGCCCTGGGATAGGGGCCTGGATGCCCTGCCCTGCCCATGCAGGGCTTACTTTGGCCCTGTCTGCTGGCTGCAGGGAAGGCCCAGTGCTTAGAGGGGAAGTTTCTGCTGAATCTGAGCGGTTGAACTTTAAAGAAATCTTTTACTGTTTGTATAGATTTTGTTTTGTCTTCCATCTTTTTAAGCACCTCTTCTGCTTTTTCTGCAAAAGGCATTCCTTATCTAGGGGTACATCAATAAGTTTAGACTTGACATGATCAGGGAGAGGTTGTTCGTTCAGTCATGCGTGTCTTCTAATGACAGTTCCTGTCACTGCTGCCCTGCTAGAGGCTTCCAGGGAGTCATATCCACATTGTAATAAGTGCTTAACAACTTGACATGTAGAGTGTAGTAATTCTACCAGCTCTTTAGAGTTGGCACCTTCAGGAGAGATAGCAATCTTCTGTTTGAATTATTCCAAAGTGTGTTGTTAAAATTGTAACATATGGAACTGACGAGTGCTCTGACAGCTAAGATTGCAGAGGTGTATACTTTCTTACCCCATCTGTCCAGAGCTCTGGAGTCTTTGTCAGAATGAAGAGGATCCTTGGCAGAACTAGTCTTAGTTCCTTTGGGTCCCTGTGTAATGACCTCAGGGTCTGCAGCAGGGTTCCTGTACAGGTATTTGTGAGAATCCGGTACTCTGTAGTACCTGTCAGGTTTAGATGGAAAAGGAGGCAGGGCATCAGGGGTTAAACTGGATTCAGGGAAATCATCCACCGCTTCTAGAATAGGTGGGATGGCCAGGGGGTCTGTGCTGGGGCAGGTCCAGAAACTCTCCATTTCTTTGACTGTGGGAAGCCCTGAGATTCCTATTGGGAATGTTCCCTGAGGGAGTGGAGTTTTCCCCCGAAGGAGAGGGGTCATCGGGAGGGGAGACAGAGGGGATGGATTCTTCTGCATCTGAATCCTCAAACAGTTAAGGGCTGTTGCGCTTCAAAGGCAGAATAATCAGATTCCTCAGAGTCTTGATTTATCAATTTCTGGAGAAGGAAGCCTGCGTTGTGGCTCTGAACCCAACCAAGGCAGAGACAGCCAAAGGCTGGGAAGACGAAGTGGATTTCTGCAGCATACCGGACTCCGAAAGGGCCTCAGCATAGGCCTGCGTAGAAAGCGAGTCAGGCATCAGGGGCTACAAAAGCGCCTCACTGAATTCCGGAGAACTGACTTGCTTAGCGATCGCGTTGTTGGAAGGCTTAGCCTATCTTTACGTTTTTTCAGAATGTCGGCAGATTGTTGACTGACTGACGCCATATCGGAATTCGAAGACTGAATACTACAAGTAATTGTCTATAAAAAGAGCTCTATGGCGAATGGTTCTCACATTAGAGGGCACAGAACCAGCAATGAGAGATGTTGTGGTCTGTCCCTAAACAAGTGATGCAGTAAGAATGAAAGTGTGTGGGATCTGCTTTCCACAGGCGAGACAATTAACTGTTGCGGACATCGGTTAGAGCAAAAAAAAAGGGTCCCCAATGGGGTACTTGGCTTTAGACGTTTTCTGCTAAAATTCTACTTCTGGTAGCGACTGACTGGCACTTGTGCGAACTGCTCCTGCTATGGGCTCCACGGCAAGAAAGACTGATGTAATGGCATTGGCTGCCTTGCTTTATAGTACTGACGACCTGAAGTCAGATTTAAGGCAAGTGCACAAAAACATTGTCTCTGGTATTCGGGCCGGCCGAGGGCTGCCACAGCAGGGATAACCCATAGGTGATGACTGCAACAGTGAAACATGAAGAACATCCCACTTGTCTGAAGTAATAAGGGACCAGTTTTCGTTGAATAGGAACAGCCTTCCTATCTTTTCTGAAGAGGGTGGGGGGATGGGTAGGGGAAAGGAAAAGTCACTCCTACTCTCTGCCAAGGCCCTGTGGCCAATAACTCCCCTGCCTGGGCCTTTGTGACTGATACTGCCTTTGAGGCCTTTCCCTCTGGGGTTTCCTTTGGCTGATTTTCGATTGAGCGAGAAAGGATCAGTGTTTAATGGGAACACGCCTACTAAACCTAGGAGGCTAAACTTGGAAGTCCTTAACAGTTTGTACAGACTTTGCTTAGTCCTTCATCTTTTTCATCACAGCCTCTGCTTTTGGCACCAAAAAGGAAGTCCTTATAAAAGGGTGCATTTAGAATTTTGGATTTGTCATGGACTGGTAGGTTCTGTTCCCTAAGCCAAGCATGCCTTCTAATGAGTCAAATATAGCAGCTTGGCTATAGGCCTTCATAGCATCATAGCCACAGTGTAATGAGTGTCTAGTCAACAGGGAGCTGGAATGGTAAAGGTCCAACAATTCCTTAGAAATGTTCTTGTCCTCCAGGAAGGATATCTTTTGCTTCATTTTTATCTAAAATACGTTTCTGGTATTTTATCATATGAAACTGGCAGTTAAGGGCCCTCATGGATAAGGTAGAAGTGTAGACTAACAAAACCTGTCAAGGGCCCTGCTTTGTCAGTAGGTAAAGGGTTCTTTGAAGAGCTAGATCTTGCTCCCTTGGACCTGAAGAGACCACATCTGGGTCAGCAGATGGGTTTCTGAAGTGGTACTTATGTGAATCTAGCACCCTGTAAAATCTGTCTGGTTTTTGAGAGGCTGGAGGTAGAGAATCTGGATTCACGAAGAGTCCATACAAACATCTCCAATACAGGAGCAGCCAAAGGTTTGTGTTCTGGGAGGTCAAGGAACTCTCTAAACCTCTTTAGGTTGTGGGTATTCCTGTGCCTCCCCACTGGAAATGTTCCGTCATGGCATGGAGTGTTTCCTCAAGGGTCATGTCTCAAGGAAGTAAAGCTGAAGGCAGATTCTCTTCAGAACCTGAAACTTAAAAAGTAAGGAATGGTCCCTCCTCAGAGAGACATCTCCTGGTCAGAACCCTGATCTGAATCATAAGGTTCAGAGAAAACTTCGGGGGTAGGACTCCTTTTCCCTGGGGGAAGACTCCAAAGGGGGTTGGGCCTAGTTCTAAGGAGATATGGTCTTCAGCTAACCTGACCAGGTCTCTCTCATACTCTAGTGCATGGGAGTTAGTAAGTCTAGGACCGGAGGTAAAACCTTTTTTAGAAGTAGCTCTGGCCTTGGGCTTAGGTACGTCTGCAATCCTGATGCCAGACTGTCTAAGGAAGTACAGTTGTGTACCTACCATAAATGTAGATGTTAGAGTGTATTCACTGTTGTAGTCATTACACTTTGGTTATCCTGCTGGCAGGCGAACGGCAGTCGGACCGAGTTCCGATGTCTTGGTCCAGCGTCGGTTGCTGTCGCCTCTTCCCTGATGTCAGTGCGCCAGCGGTATAAAAGTTGCAACAGACGCCATTTTCTTCAGTTTTTCTTGCCCCAGATGTCAGGTGCCCCCAGATAGGAAGGCTGGAAATAAAAATATGCCAAAAACCATGCGTATATAGCTATAAACATTTCCTTCATCTACAAGCAAATACACCACATAGGTTGCATAGAGTTGAGAAGTACAGAAAAGTCCCAGCAATGAGAAGGGGGATGGTGGGTGGGTGGGTAACCTGGACTGCAACAGTGAATACACTCGAACATCTACATTTATGGTAGGTACACAGCTGTACTATGTTTGTGTTTCACTGTTGCAGTCATTACACTTGGGTAGAATCCCAAAGCTGAGGTTGGGCGGCTGGGTCTAAATTGGATTGGGAGAGGCTACCAGGCCCTGCAGAACTGCAGTGGTAAAGCCTGCTCTTGATTTAGAGTAGAGAGGTAAGTGGTAGTGCTTGGTGAAAATGTGCACTGAGCTCCAGGTTGCAGCTTCTAAAATGTCTTTGGTTGGTACTCCTCTGAGCAAAGCTGCTGAAGTGGCTGCTGCTCTGGTAGAATGAGGCCTAATGGCCTTAGGCACTGATCTGCCATGTTGTGCATAACATAAGCGGATGCAATGTCCTATCCATTTTGAAATAGTCTGTTTTGTAATAGGTTTTCCTTGCGATCCTGCAGCATAGGCTGCAAACAGTTGCTCAGTTTTTCTGAAGGCTTTTGTTTTGTCCAAGTAGAATCGTAGCTATCTGTGTATATCCAAAACGTGCAGAAGTCTATCCCCTTTATTCTGGGGATTTGGGTAGAAAGTAGGTAAATGAATGGTCTGGTTCAAGGCCACATTGGAGACCACTTTTGGCATGAATGTTGGGTTTGTCCTAAGAGAAACCCTGCCCTGATGGAAAATGATGAAATGTTCCACAGCCATTAATGCCTGTAACTCTTCTTGCTGAAGTTATTACTAGGAGCAGAGCAGTTTTCCATAAGAATTTTAGATCAGCTGTGCTGGCTGGTTCAAAAGGAGGCAGTGAGAGTTTTTCTAAAACAAAGTTGTGATCCCAAGTTGGTACTGGTGCGCTCCTTGGGGGTCTTATATTTTTTGCCCCTTTGAGGTACTGGCGTAGTAGAGGATGTGAAAAAATAGGAGGTTCCGTATTGCAATGAGCTGAAATGGCAGAGGCATGGATTGTAATTGATGAGAAAGATAGGCCTTTGTCCAGCATCTCAGTTAGGTATTGTAAAATCTGAGGTATATTAGGAACAAGTGGTTTGAGGCCTTGTGCCTGATTCCAAGCACAGAAACTCATTTTTCTGCATAAGATTTCCTAGTGCTGGGCCTCCTAGCTTCTAAAATGACATCCATAACAGCTTTAGAGAGGTGCAGTCTGAGTGGCTACATTATCTGCCATGCTGCTAGATTTAAGATTCTGAGTTGCCTGTGCAAAACCGGATTGTTTTGTTGCATCAGGTGAGGAATTTGAGGTAGAAGCCAAGCTGGGCCTTGAGACAAGTTCTTTAGGATTGGGTACCAGTGCTGGTGTGGCCAGTCTGGGGCAATCAGGATAATTTTTGGCCTTTCTTGTCTGACCTTTAGGAGCACCTTGGTAAGAAGAGGCATCGGAGGGAAGGCATAAACTGTCAGGCCTTTCCAGCTGAATGACAGAGCATCCACTTTCCGTGCTTGACAGTGATAAGTTCTTGTGCAGAATTTCTGTATTTGGTAATTGCGAAGGGAGACAAAAAGATCCATGTCTGGGCATCCCCATTTCCTCGTTATCATGCTAAACACCTGTGGATTTAGTTTCCATTCGTGAGGATCCATGAGATTTCTGCTTAGTTCATCTGCCAGTGTATTTTTTGTTCCTGGCAGGAATTGTGCCTGCAGATGTATTGATACGTTAGAGCAGTGTTCCACAAGGTCATGGCTTGCCTGCATAGGGGATAAGAATGAGTGCCCCCTTGCTTATGTACCACATTACTGTGGTGTTGTCCGTCTTTAATAATTGTCCTGGATGCAGAAGGTCCTTGAAAGCTGTTAGGGTATTTTGAACAGCCGTCTCTTTTTGATTGATGTGAAGATGCATCTGGTCTGTGGTCCACTTGCCCTGAATGCATTTTCCTGCCATGTGTGCTCCCCAGGCATAATCTGAAGCATCTGTTAAGTCTGCCTGGCTGTGGGTAGGGTAAAAGGCTGACCCTTGTTTAGGTGACATGCCTGTGCCCATCATCGAAACTCCTGTTGTAGGCAGGGAATCATTGGTATTACTGCTTCTAAACTGTGGGAGCGTTGAGTCCAAACACTTTTTAGGTACCATTGTAATTTCATCATATGCAGTCTGGCATATGGTATTAGTAGTATGCAGGATGCCATGAATCCCAGGGCCTGCAGAATTTTTCTTGCAGGGAGATGGGATTTTTTTGCCAGTAATTGAAAATATTGAGTTAGTTGAACTTGTTTGCCTGGCGTGAGAAGCCATCTGAGCCGTTGTATTTAAGCTAGCACCCAGGAATATAATCTGTTGTGAGAGCACTAGTTTTGACTTCTTTTCGTTTACTGTGCACCCTAGAGAAATTAGCAACCTTTTTACAAACGCCAGATGCTGTAGAAGAATGTCCTTGGTCTCTGCTTGAATGAGGCAGTCGTCCAGGTATGGATATATTTAAATTCCTTTTTTGTCTGCAAAATGCAATTACTGGTGCCAGGCACTTTGTGAAGACCCTGGGCGCAGTAGATAAGCCAAAGGGCAGTGCACAGAATTGGTAGTGCATTGTACCAGCTTTGAATCTGAGGTATCTTCTGCAATTTTGTCTGATAGGGACATACAGGTATGCTTCTGAGGTCCAGAGTAACAAGCCAAGCCTTCTTGTCCAGCATGGGTAGAAGCTGCTGTAATGTCAACATTTTGAATTTCTGAATATCCAGGTAAGTATTTAGAACTGAAAGGTCTAGTATGGGCCTCCAGGCCTTGTCCTTTTTGGGGACCAGGAAGAGCTTTGAGTAAAATCCTTGTCCCTGTTGTGGTACTTTTTGAATAGCTCTCATGTCCATGAGGGCTGAAATCTGTTTTTGTGCCTCTGCCCATTGATTTTGTGGCAGGTCTGGCATTCCTTTTAGCCTTGGTAAAGTATGAAAGTGGAACCTGTAAACTTGAGAGACAATATTCAGAACCCATTTGTCTTGGGTGATTGCTTGCCAGTTTTGTGAAAAAAGTGCTAGTTTTCCCCCTAAGGGGGCTGCCAATAGGGAAGTGCTTGGCGTACGAAGGGGTAAGTCATTGGAACCGTTTCCTGTAAGGTTGAGACTTGTCCTCACCTTTTGGGGTTAAGGTGCCCCACTGTCGTCTGTTAGAGCCTTGGGGTTGAGATCTGCCTCTTGGACGTCTGTATCTGCCTCTCTGTGGCCTGTCTGACACTGGAAAGGATCAATTCTTTGTTGGCCAATTTCTGCTAAATCGAGGTGGCTGCACCTGTAAGAAATCCTTGACTGTTTGCAAAGATTTAGCTTTATCCTCCATTTTCTTTAACACCAACACCAAACAAGGTATCATGCTGTAAAGGAGCATCCAATAGTTTTGCCTTAACATGATCAGGTAAACTCTGTTCTTTTAACCAAGCATGTCTTAGAATCTCAGAACCTGTAACTGTGGCTCTACAAGAGGCCTCTAAAGAATCAAAACCACATTGCAGAGTATGTTTTCCCACTTGTTCAACTGCATGTAATAAATCCTGCATTTCTTTAATCAGGAGCTTCTGAGCTTGCAAGCATTTTCTATTTTAACTGGGCCATTAAATATTGTTGGTACCTAAGCATGTGAAACTGGCAATTTAAAGCCCTTACTGCTAAAGTTACAGAAGTGTAAACATTCTTCCCCCATCTATCCAAAGCTCTGGAATATCTGTCAGAGGGTACTGGATTTTTTGCAATAGAAGCCTTAACCCCTTTTGGACCCTGGGAAATAGTTTCTGGATAAGCAGAAGGGCTTTTATAAAGAAACTTGAGAGTCGGGGACTCTATAATACCTATCTGGCTTGGCTGGAGCAGGGGACAAATAATCAGGAGATAAGCTGGATTCAGAGAACACATCATACACAATATCTAGCATAGGCGGAATAGCAAGGGGCCTGTGCTGAGAAAATAAAAGGAAATCCCGGAGCCTTTTCTTGGATTCTGAATAATCCTGACTTTCCCAATGGAAATGCTCCCTCATGGTATGTAAAGTTTCCCCAAAAGAATAATCCTCAGGAGAGAGGCTGAAGGGATAGATTCTTCAGCATCAGAGTCCTCATAGGGGGGTAGAGAGTATCCCTGGTCTGAAGAGGAAATGGAAACCTGATCAGAGGAATCATAGTCTGTATCCTGCCTAGGCCTTTTCTCAGGAGGGGGATGGGAACCCCTAATTAGAGTAACGAGGTCTTCGGCCATTTTGAGCATCTGTTTCTTAGGCATGGAGGACTGTCCAGGAGAATGCTGTACTTGCTTCTTTGTCTTTAATGGTGTTTTTGTCTTGGCTGTTGCTTTAATGGTAAGTTGTGAAGGTCTGAAAACACCCTCAGAAGCCGATACCTGCTCAGCGGCTCCGGACCCATCTGAGGAATTAGTTTCCGTAGGCCCAATACCTTGAGTTTCCAGAGGCCTAGTTGTCTCCACATGGGAGTCTGAGGAGGCCTGTGGCTCTGAGGTAGCGGGTGTCAGGGGCTGCGAAGGCACCTCACTGAGAACCGGCAAACTGGCAACTGGCCTAGAAGAGGTTTCGTCGTCGGTTTTGGACCTCGGATGCCTGTCTATCCAGTCGTCGGTTGATCCGATGGCATAGTATAATTGAGCCTTCGGTCAAAGTAGTGCAACGCAAAATCAAAACGTCATTTTATAGTGTATTTGTTAAATCTAGCACAAAACCGACTAGTGACGTCGTGATCAGGGCCTAGGCATGGAATACAGTAAGAGTGGAAATCCTTATGAGGTATTTGCTTCCCACAAGAAATACAATTATCAACTTTTTCTGACATCGGTCTGAAGCAAGAAAAAAAGTTTCCCAAACAGGGTACTTAGCTTTATTGAAGACTTCGGATCTGAAATTCGACGTCGAAAATCTCAGGAGTCGGCCGACCGGCACTTGCGAACTGCTTCTGCTTCGGGCACCGCGCAGCAAGAAAGACTGAAGAAAATGGCGTCAGATGCATCTTGTATACTCCTGTCGCACTGACGTCAGGGAAGAAGCGACAGCAACAGACGCCGGACCAAGACTTTGGAACTCTGGCCGACTGCGGGACCTCCTGATGGCAGGATAACCCAAGTGTAATGACTGCAACAGTGTAACACGATGAACATCAATATTCGGCACCCATTGGTCCTGGGTGATTATGTGCCAATTTTTTGAGAAAAGTGCTAGCTTTCCCCCTAGGGGTGCTGCCAAAAGGTAAAGTACAGCTGTGTACACTTACCATAAATGTAGATGTTAGAGTGTCTTCACTGTTTGTTCTTCCTGCCGGCAGGCAGTCCTCGGTCGGCCAGAATAAGTCTGTTCAGTCATGCTCCCTGACGTCAGAGCGCTAGGAGTACAAAGCTGCCAGCAGACGCCATGTTCTCCAGTTTTTCTTGCCCCAGATGTCAGGTGCCCAAAAATGAAGGCAAATAGTAAAACAGAAAGGTAACATACAACAAACCCCACACCCTGAAGCAAATACATCTCAGAAGAAGGGTGAAATAGGAAACCACAATAATGAAAGTATAAGAGGGGACAGGAGGGAGGGTAACCCAGACTGCAACAGTGAAGACACTCGAACATCTACATTTATGGTAAGTGTACACAACTGTACTATGTTCATCGTGTTTCACTGTTGCAGTCATCACTGTAGGGTTGAATCCCAAAGCTGAGATAAGGGGTGGTGGTTATAGAGTAGGAGGGGCGGCTAAAAGGCCCTGCAAAACTGCAGAAGCAAAGCCTGCCATTGGACTTAGAATAATGAGGGAGATTATAGTGCTTAGAGAAAGTATGCACCAAACTCCAGGTTGCAGCTTCCAAAATGTCTTTTGTAGGTACTCCCCTGAGAAAGGCAGCTGAAGTAGCACAGCTCTGGTAGAGCGAGTCCTAACATTTGCTGGGATTTGCTTTCCATGATGAGAGTAACAAAATCTGATTCCATGAGCAATCCATTTAGAAATGGTCTGTTTTGAAATAGTTTCTTATGAAACAAATTCCCAAGGCAAAGCTAACAGTTGCTCTGTTTTCCTCATATCCTTGGTTCTGTCCAGGTAAAAACGAAGTTGTTTGTGTACATCCAAGGAATGCAAGATCCTTTCCCCCTTATTTTGTGGATTAGTGAAAAAAGTTGGCAGGTGAATAGTTTCATTTAAAGCCACTTTGGAAACCACTTTAGGCATGAAAGTACGATTAGTCCTTAAAGACACCCTGTCTTGGTGAAAAATAATAAAAGGTGCCACAGCCATGAGTGCTTGTAATTCCGAGACTCTCCTGGCTGAAGTCAAAGCCAGCAGGATAGCGGTCTTCCATGATAAATACTTAATATCAGATGTAGCATAAGGCTCAAAAGGAAGCAGAGTGAGTTTTTCCAGGACATAGTTGAGGTCCCATGCAGGAATGGGTGGTGTCCTAGGGGGCCTTAAATTCTTTGCTCCGCTGAGATATTGTTTCAGAAGTGGATGTGAAAAAATTGGAGGATCTGTATTGTAATGTGCAGAGATAGCTGAGGCATGTATTTTATGGAGAAGGATAAACCCTTATGTAGCATGTCTGTCAGGTAAAGTAAAATCAGTGGAATATTAGGGATGAAGGGATCCGAATCCTGAGCATGCACCCAGGTGCAAAATCTCTTCCATTTACCTGCATAAGATTTTCTAGTGCTAGGCCGTCTGGCTTCTAAGATGACATCCATGACCTGTTTGGGAAGGGTAGGATTAATCATAGACCCTGAATTCGCCAGGCTGCCAGGCTGAGGGTTTTGACATGAGTGCAGAACCTGGCCCTGGTGTTGGGACATATTTGGAATCAGAGGTAAAATCCAAGGTGGCTCCTGGGATAGATTTATCCATGTTGAGTACTAAAATTGGTGAGGCCAATTTGGGGCCAGTAAAATCCAAGGTGGCTCCTGGGATAGATTTATCCATGTTGAGTACTAAAACTGGTGAGGCCAATTTGGGGCCAGTAAAATCATCATCTTGGGCTTGTCCTGCTTGATCTTTAATAACACCCGAGGAAGAAGAGGTAGCGTCAGAAAGGCATACCCCGAGAGGTTTCTCCAACTGAATGATGATAGTGCATCCACTTTCCATGCTAGTTTGTGAAATGTCCTTGTGCAAAAAATCTGTAACTGGTGGCTGAGGGGAGATGCAAACAGATCTATGCCCGGGCAGCCCCAGGCTTCTGTAATCATCTTGAATATTTGGGTGTCTAGCATCCACTCGTGTGGGTCTGACAGGTTCCTGCTCAGGCTGTCTGCCAGAATATTTTGTTTCCCTGGCAGGAACTGAGCTTGTAGATTCACTTTGCAAGCTAGAGCTGTGTTCCATAGAGTCATGGCTAGTCTGCAAAGGGGGTAGGAGTGTGAACCCCCTTGCTTGTTTATGTACCACAACTGTGGTGTTGTCTGTCCGTATCAGTAGTTGTCCTGGTTGTAGAAGGTCCCTGAAAGCCAAGAGGGCATTCTGTACAGCTAACATCTCTTTTAAATTGATATGTAGGTGCTTCTGATCCTCTCTCCAAAAACCCTGCAGACCTTTCCCCTGCAAGTGGGCTCCCCATGCGTAATCCGAGGCGTCCGTGGTTAACACTTGGCTGGCTGGATGCAGACTGAAGGCTTTCCCTTTGTTGTGAAGACATGCCATGGTCCACCAATGGAATTCCTTTTGCAGGCAAGGCAAGACAGAAATCTGTGTGTCTAGACTGTGGCAATGCTGAGACCATACACTTTTTAGGTACCATTGTATTTTTTTTTCATATGTAGTCTTGCATTTGGTATGAGAAGGATGCAGGAGGCCATGTAACCCAAAGCCTGCAGGAATTTCCTTGCAGTTAGCAGAGTCATTGACGCCAAGGTTTTGAAAGTTGAAGTCAGCTGTAGTTGTTTATCGGATGTCAGGAATGCCATCTGGGTTGTTGTGTTTAGAAGAGCACCCAGGAAAGTTATCTGTTGTGTGGGTGTCAAATTTGACTATGTTCACAGTGAATCTCAGGTAGTTGAGAAGATTTTGAACAAATTTCAGATGCTGGAGTAAGACATCCTTGCTGTCTGCTTGAATAAGGCAGTCGTCCAGATATGGGTAAATTTGAATTCCCTTGAGTCTGCAATAAGCTACTACTGGTGCCATGCACTTGGTGAAGACCCTGGGCGCAGTAGACAAGCCAAAGGGCAATGCAGAGAATTGGTCATGTTTCGAGCCGGCCTTGAACCTGAGGTATTTTCTGCACTCCTGTCTGCTGGGGATGTGTAGGTAAGCCTCCTTTAAATCCAATGTCACCATCCATGCATTTTTGCTCAACATTGGCAGGAGCTTCTGCAGAGTAAGCATTTTGAACTTTGGTAGCTCCAGGAAAGTGTTTAAGACTGACCGATCCAGGATGGGTCTCCATGAATTTTGTTTTCTGGGAACTAGAAAGAGCCTTGAGTAAAAGCCTTGCCCAGTCTCTGATTGTGGAACCAGTTCTATGGCCCTCATAGCCATGAGGGATCCCACCTGGTTTAATGCCTCTGACCATTGGTGCTTCGGTAGGTCTGGCCATCCATTTGGTCTTGGCAAGGTATGAAAGTGGAATTTGTAACCTCTTGAAACTACATCCAGAACCCACCTGTCTTGGGTTATGCAAGTCCAATTTTGTTGAAAAAGAGAGAGTTTTCCCCCTAGAGGAGCTTCCAGGAGAGAAGTACCTGGAACCATGCAGGGGGAGTCATTGAACCGCTTTTCTTTAAGCTTGAGGTATGTCCTCTCTACCCCTGGGGGTGGAAGCACTCCACTGCCTAGGTCTGTAAGAGGTCTGTGCTTGGGCCCTCCCTCTGGAGCGCCTATATCTACCCCTCTGAGGCCTGTCCGTGCTGGGAAAGGACCAATTTTTTGTTGGCCAATTTCTGCTAAATCTTGGGGGCTGAACCTGTAAGAAATCCTTAACTGTTTGCATGGATTTTGCCTTGTCCTCCATTTTCTTTATCACCTCTTCAGCCTTAGACCCAAACAAAACATTATGCTGAACAGGAGCACCCAGTAACTTTGCTTTCACTTGATCAGGTAAGTTTTGTTCCTTTAACTAGGCATGTCTTTTAATGACTGCCAGAGGCAGCTGCCCTGCAAGAAGCCTCCAAGGCATCAAAACCACAGTGTAAACCATGCTTCCCCACTTGTTCAGTGGCATGCATCAAATCCTGTAATTCCTTATTATCTGCACATGCAGAAATGGTACCTAGCTTTTGTTTCATAACAGACAGTAGAAACTGCTGATATTTTAGCATATGAAATTGGCAATTTAAAGCTCTAAGAGATAAAGTAGCTGAAGTGTACACTTTTTTGCCCCATCTCTCCAAAGCTCTAGAATCTTTATCTGTCAGAATAGGGTTTTTAGCAGAAGCGGCCTTAACCCCCTTAGAACCCTGAGAAATGGTTTCTGGGTCAGCAGTAGGATTTTTGTAAAGGAACTGGTGGGAGTCGGGGACCCTGTAATATCTGTCAGGCTTAGCAGGGGCTGGAGGGAAGGAGTCAGGAGTTAAATTAGCCTCAGAAAAGGCATCATCCACAATATCCAAAATAGGAGGAATAGTCGGGGGTCTATGTTGGGGAAGAAGGAAATCCCTAAGTCTTCTCTTAGATTCAGAGTACTCCTGTCCTTCCCAGTGAAAATGTTCCCTCATGTCATGTAAAGTTTACCCAAAAGAAAAATCCTCAGGGGGAGAAGCTGAAGGAATGGATTCCTCAGCATCAGAATCCTCATAAGGAGGGAAAGCATATTCTTGTTCAAAGGAAGACACTGAAGAAATAGATGCCTGACCAGAAGAGTCATAGTCCAAATCTTGCCTTGGCCTTTTGTCTGGAGGGGGATGTGAACCCCTAATCATGGTTAATAAATCCTCCATTTTAAGTAGCTGTTTCTGAGATTTGGGTCCCGGATCAGAAGAGGTCTGGGCTGGTGTCTTAGATTTAGGAGTCTTTGTCTTTTCCTTTATCAGAAGCTGTGTAGGCCTGAAAACACCCTTGGAAGCTGGTACCTACACAGCAGCTCTGGACCCATCTGAGGGAGCATTGTCCGAAGGTCCTGCAACCCGAGTGCTCAAAGGCCTAGTAGGCTCCTCGTGGGAGTCCATTTCGGCAATTGGTTCTGAAATGGCCGACAGGGGCTGCAAAAGCGCCTCACTGATGACGGCCGAATCTGTAGCTGGTTCTGCTTGTAAAACGTAGTCTGATTTGGACCTCTGAGGCCTGTCCTTATCCTTGCGTCGTTTGTGAACTGCTGTAGTCGGAAGCATGTCCGACAACATTTTATAATTAAATCGCCTACCAAAGTAGTGAAAAGCAAAATCGTACCTTCGCTTAATAGTACGTTGGTTAAATCTAGCACAAAACCGACAATTAGCTACGTCGTGGTCAGGGGCTAAACAAGGAATACAATAAGAATGGAAATCCTTATGAGGTATTTCCTTCCCACAAGAAATGCAATTAACTTTTTCTGACATCGGACTGGAGCAAGAAAAGAGTTTCCACAACGGGGTACTTAGCTTTGAGAAGAAGTCCGTCTTTGGACTGAAGCATGAAAAAATATCAGGAGTCAGCCGACCGGCACTTGCGAACTGCTTTCACCGCACGGCAAGAAAGACTGGAGAACATGGCGTTGGCTGGCAGCTTTGTACTCCTAGTGCTCTGACGTCAGGGAGCATTACTGAACAGCCGACGCTGGACCCAGACTTTGGGATTCTGGCCGACCGAGGACTGCCTGCCGGCAGGAAGAACCCTACACTGATGACTGCAACAGTGAAACACGAACATGTGCTTGGCATTTGTAGAGGGAAGTCATTGGGACCGTTTCCTATAGGGTTGTGATTTGTCTTCCCCTCCTTTGGAGGCTGAAGCACCCCATTATTTAGGTCTGTCGGAGCCTTGGGGGTGAGATGTTCCTCTTGGACGTCTGTATCTGCCTCTTTGTGGCCTGTCAGACACTGGAAAGGACCAATTTTGTGAAGGCCAGTTTCTGCTAAATCTAGGTGGTTGAACCTGAAAGAAATCCTTCACTGTTTGCATTGATTTTGCTTTATCCTCCATTTTCTTTACCACTTCTGCCTTAACACCAAACAAAGTATCATGCTGTAGTGGAGCATCCAGTAATTTTACTTTAACATGGTCAGGTAAACTTTGTTCTTTCAACCAAGCATGCTTTCGAATAACAGAGCCTGTAACTATGGCTCTACAAGAAGCCTGTAATGAATCAAAACCACATTGCAGAGTATGCTTTTCCACTTGTTCAATTGCATGCAATAAATCCTGCATTTCCTTGCTGTCAGGACTTTCTGAATTTGAAACCATTTTCCGATTTAACAATGACAAGAGATACTGTTGATATTTAAGCAAGTGAAACTGGCAAATTAAAGCTCTTACAGCTAAAGTAGCAGAAGTGTAAACTCCACCCCTCCCCCCATCTGTCCAGAGCTCTGGAATCCCTACCAGAGGGGACAGGATTTTTAGCAGTGGAAGCCTTAACCCCTTTAGGACACTGAGAAATTGTTTCTGGGTCTGCAGCGGGGGTTTTGTAAAGAAATTTATGAGAGTCAGGGACCCTGTAGTACTTGTCTGGCTTGACTGGTGCAGAGGGTAAAGAATCAGGAGACAGACTGGATTCAGAAAACACATCAACAACATCAAGCACAGGGAGGATAGCCAGGGGCCTGTGCTGAGGCAATAAAAGGAAATCTCTGAGCCTTTTCTTGGATTCTGAATAATCCTGGCTCTCCCAATGGAAATGCTCCCTCATGGTGTGCAGGGTTTCCCCAAAAGAATAATCCTCAGGCGGAGAGGTTGAAGGTATAGACTCTTCTGCATCAGAGTCCTCATAGGGAGGGAGAGAATATCCTCGGAAGAGGAATCGGAGGAAATGGAAAACTGGTCAGAGGAATCAGTGTCTTGCCTAGGCCTTTTGTCAGGAGGGGGATGGGAACCCCTGATTAAAGTAATTATGTCTTCAGCCATTTTAAGCATCTGTTTCATTGGCATGGATGACTGTTCAGGAGAATGCTGTACTGGTTTCCTTGTCTTTAAGGGTGTTTTTGACTTTGCCTTGGCTGCTGTAGTGGGCTTAATTGCAAGCTGTGAAGGTCTGAAAACATCCTCAGAAGCCGATGCCTGCTCAGCGGCTCCAGACCCATCTGAGGGAATAGTTTCCATAGGCCCAATACCGTGAATTTCCACAGGCCTCGGTGTCTCCACGTGTTATCGGTTATGGCCTGTGGCTCTGAGGTAGCGGATGTCAGGGGCTGCGGAAGTGCCTCACTGAGAACCGGCGACTGGCCTTGAAGAGGCTTCGTCATCAGTGTTGGACCTTGGATGCCTGTTCTTTTCTTTGTCTTTGCGGTTTTTATAAATTCCGGTCGGTTGTTCCGACGGCATTATGTAATTAAACCTTTGGCCAAAATAATGTAAAGCAAAATCAAACAGACGTTTAATAGTGCATTTATTGAATCTAGCACAAAACCGACAATTGGTAACATTGTGGTCAGGGCCAAGGCAAGGAATACAGTAAGAATGGAAGTCCTTCTGAGGTATTTGCTTCCCACAAGAAATACAATTATTAACTTTTACTGACATCGATCTGGAGCAAGAAAAAGTTTCCCCAACGGGGTACTTAGCTTTATTGAAGACACTGGTTCTGAAACTCAAATTTGAAAATCTCAGGAGTCCGCCGACCGGCACTTGCGAACTGCTTTTGCTTCGGGCACCGCGCGGCAAGAAAGACTGAAGAAAATGGCATTGGTTGCAACTTTTATACCCCTGGTGCACTGACGTCAGGGAAGAGGCGACAGCAACTGACAACGGACCAAGACTTTGGAACTCGGGCCGACTGCGGGTCGCCTGCCAGCAGGATAACCCAAGTGTAATGACTGCAACAGTGAAACACAAACATCTGATGTAAGCTGACACCTCGAAGGAAAGTACAGTTTTGTACCTACCATAAATGTAGATGTTAGAGTGTTCACACTGCTGCAGTCATCACACTTGGGTTATCCTGCCGTCAGGTGGTCCCGCAGTCAGCCAGAGTTCCAAAGTCTTGGTCCGGCGTCGGTTGCGGTCACTTCTTCCCGGACGTCAGTGCGCCAGGAGTATACAAGAGGCATCCAACGCCATTTTCTTCAGTTTTTCTTGCCCCAGATGTCAGGTGCCCCCAAGTAGGTAGGCAATACATATTGCTAATAAAACATATAAAAAGAATAAAAGGAATACCTTCAGTTACAAGCAAATACACCACAAAGGTTGCACAGGATAAAAAGGTATAGAAAAGTTCAGCTAGGTCAGAGGGGATGGAGGGAGGGTAACCTGGACTGCAGCATTGTGAACACCTGAACATCTACATTTATGGTAGGTACAAAACTGTACTATGTTCATCGTGTTACACTGCTGCAGTCATCACACTTGGGTTGAATCCCAAAGCTAAGGATGGACGGTGGACCTAAACAGGGTTTGGAGAAGCTAGTAGGCCCTGCAGAAAGTACAGTTTTGTACCTACCATAAATGTAGATGTTAGAGGATCCACATTGCTGCAGTCCTAACTATTGGGTAGTCCGCTGTCCAGTCGGCCCGAATACCAAAGTATATGGCTGACGTCGGTCAGGGCGCATTAGACTGACGTCAGTACGTCAGGGTACTAATGCGCATGACCGACGTCATATCCTCAGTCTTTTCTTGCCCCAGATGTCAGAAGACCCTAAAAAGACAAGGCCCAATATACCTGCACCAAAAATATGTACAATATATACAAAATTATCAGCATATAACCTCACCTACACAACCACCCCTAAACACAGAGGGGAAGGAGGGAGGGTAAATTGGACTGCAGCAATGTGGATCCTCGAACATCTACATTTATGGTAGGTACAAAACTGTACTATGTTCTTCATTCCACATTGCTGCAGTCCTAACTATTGGGTAGAATCCCAAAGCAGAGGTAAGGGAGGCTGGCAAATCATAAAGAAGCAGGAGCTGACAACATGCCTTGCAAAATAGCTGTGGCAAAACCAGCCCTAGACTTAGAGTAGAGAGGAAGGTGATAATGCTTAGAGAAAGTATGCACTGAACTCCAAGTAGCTGCCTCCAAAATATCCTTAGTTGCCACCCCTTAGAAATGCTGTTGAAGTGGCAGTAGCCCTAGTGGAATGAGGCCTAATCCCAGCTGGAATCTCCTTGCCATGATGGGAATAACAAAATGCAATGCAAAACCCAATCCACCTAGAAATAGTTTGTTTTGACACAGGCTTGCCCTGAACTCAAAGCAAAAGAAACAAACAACTGCTGAGACTGCCTAAAATCCTTAGTCCTGCTTAAATAATAACGCAATTGCCTGTGTACATCTAAAGTGTGCAAAATCTTTTCCCTTTATTTTGGGGATCTGCATAAAAAGTAGGCAAATGAATAGTTTGGTTTAAAGCCACACTAGAAACCACTTTAGGCATAAAGGAAGGATTAGTACGTAATGATACCCTATCCTTATGGAAAATCAAAATGGGCTCTACTGCCATAAGGGCCTGCAACTCAGACACCCTTCTTGCAGAAGTAATAGCCAACAGAAAAGCAGTCTTCCATGACAAGTATTTCAATTCAGCAGTAGCCGCAGGCTCAAAAGGTTGTAGAGTAAGTTTTTCCAACACAAAATTGAGATCCCAAGCAGGAGTAGGAGCTCTACGTGGGGGTCTTATATTCTTTGCACCTCTAAGAAACTGCTTGAACAAAGGATGCGAAAACAATGGTGGGTCACAATCATAGTGAGCTGAAATTGCTGCAGCATGAATCTTAATGGAAGAGAAGGACAAACCTTTGTCCAATAACTCAGTAAGATATTGAAGAGCCACACTCAAATTAGGCTCAGAAATCTCCAAATTCTTTGCTGTACTCCAAAATAAAAATCTCTTCCATTTTTCTGCGTACACTTACCTTGTACTAGGTCTTCTAGCTTCCATAATCACATTTAAAACTTGTTGAGGAAGTTGAGACCTGCTGTGTTTCAACACAGAATATGCCAGGCTGTTAGATGAAGAGAGCGAAGCTTGACATTGAGCAGATGACCGTCCTTCTGAGATAACAGATGTGGAATCAAAGGTAAAGGCCATGGAGGCTTCCTTACCAGACTCCTTAGTAGTGGGTACCAGTGTTGCCGAGGCCAATCTGGAGCTATTAAAATCATCCTTGGCTTGTCTTGTCTGACCTTTAAGAGCACCTTTGGAAGAAGAGGCAGAGGTGGAAAGGCATACACATGAAGATTTTTCCAACTGAAAGAAAGAGCATCCACTTTCCAAGCTGTGTGATGAAACCCCTTTGTGCAAAACTTTGGCAGCTGGTGGTTTAGTGGAGAAGCGAACAGATCTATGTCTGGAGTTCCCATGACACTGTCAATTTCTGAAATACATGAAGATCCAGTTTCCACTGTGGGGATCTATGATTTGTCTGCTTAACACATCTGCTAAGGAGTTCTGTGCTCCCGGCAGAAACCTTGCCTGAAGAGTTAGTTGCAAGCTGAGCGCAGTCTCCCATAAAATCATTGCTTGCCTGCATAGAGGATAAGAATGTGTTCCCCTTGTTTGTTGATGTACCACATGACAGTTGTGTTGTCTGTTAGAATCAACACCTGCCCTGGAAGAAGTAACTCCTTGAAAGCCATTAATGCAAACTGGACTGCTAACATCTCCTTCATGTTGATATGTAGATGCTGTAGTCTGGCAGGCCACTTGTCTTGTATCCACTTTCCATTTAGATGAGCTCCCCAAGCAATGTCCGAGGCATCTGTCGTTAAAATCTGACTCGCCTCTGGCCGGGTCACAGAGAGTCCCTTGTTTAGGTGACATTCCTGAGCCCACCACAAAAATTCTTTTTGAAGGCAAGGTATTATTTGAATGACAGTGTCCAAATCCTGGCAGTGCTGTGTCCATACATTTTTGAGATACCATTGCAGCTTCCTCATATGCAGTTTGGCATTGGGAAGCACCAGAATACAAGATGCCATGAACCCTAATGCTTGAAGGACTGTCCTTGCAGTCAGCACGGACTGATGAGATAGTTGATGGAAGTAAAGGGATAGACTCTTTTGTTTGTCCGGGGTTAAAGGGCCATCTGGGCTGCTGAATTCAGTCTCACACCCAGAAAGCACATGTCTTGAGAGGGTACTAGACTGGACTTTATTTCGCTCACAGAATACCCTAGGCATCTTAGCACTGCTATAACATATTCCAGATGCTGTAGAAGGTCTTTCTTTTCTTGAGCCAGAATCAGGCAGTCGTCCAAGTAAGGATAGATTTGAATTCCTTGTAGCCTGAAGTAAGCTATCACTGGAGCCAGAACCTTTGTGAATACTCTGGGCAGTAGATAAGCCAAAGGGCAATGCAGAGAACTGATAATGAAAATTTCCAGCTCGCAAACGCAGATTCTTCCTGCAACTCAGTCTTATAGGCACATGAAGGTAAGCTTCCTTGAGATCTAAAGTTACCATCCAGTGATCTTTGCCCAGCAGAGGTAAAAGCTGTTGTAACGTCAACATCTTGAACTTGGGAATGTCCAGATAAGTGTTGAGGATAGATAAATCCAAAATTGGTCTCCACGTGTTCCCCTTCTTTGGTACTAGGAACAGGCGAGAATAAAATCCTAGGCCCCTTTCTGATACAGGGACTGGCTGAATGGCCCCTATTTGGAGTAACAGAGAAATTTGCTTGTGAGCCTCTTTCCTTTGTGGAGGAGGAACGTCTGGCATGCCTTTGAAAGGGGGCAATGTATGGAAATAAAACCTGTAACCGTGGTGAATGATATCCAACACCCATTTGTCTTGAGTAATTAAATCCCAATTTTCTTTGAAAAGAGACAGTCTTCCTCCCAAAGGAGCTGCCAGACGAGAATCTACTGGCAGCTGAAAAGGCAGGTCATTGGGTCTGTTTACGAAAGGACTGACCCCTGCCCTCCCCAGAAGTCTGAGCAGGTGAACTCCCTGTTCTAGGCCTAAAAGAACCTTGAGCTCTGCCCCTACCACGTCTAGACCTACCCCTAGACTGGGAATCATAAGCAGGATATGTCCCTCCCCTAGTAGGCCAATTTCTACTAAACTTCGGTGGCTGCACCTGCAAAAAATCTTTAACAGTTTGCATAGACTTAGCTTTGTCCTCCATTTTCTTTAAAACTGCTTCCACCGGCGAACCAAACAACACATCAGACTGTAAAGGAGCATCCAAAATCCTTGTCTTAACATGCTCAGCTAAATTCTGATCCCTCAACCAGGCATGCCTGCGAAGAACAGAACTAGTGGCAGCCACCCTCGAGGAGGCCTGTACAGCATCAAAACCACATTGCAAAGAATGCTTACCCACTTGTTCAGACACATGAACTAAATCCAGCAACTCTTTACACTCAATACCTTCCGCCAAAGCATCCACCTTAGATTTCAATTGTGAAAGGAGATAATTTTGATACTTTAGCATGTGAAACTGACAATTCAACGCCCTCATGGCTAAAGTGGAAGAAGTATACACTTTCTTTCCCCATCTATCCAAAGCCCTTGCCTCTTTATCAGTGGGAACAGGGTTCTTAACAACAGAGGCCTTAACACCTTTAGGTCCCTGAGAAACAGTTTCCGGGTCTGCCCTAGGACTCTTAAAAAGATACTTATGAGCTTCAGGCACCCTATAGTACCTATCAGGTTTAACAGGAGCAGGAGGCAAAGAATCAGGGTTCAGGGAGGCCTCTGCAAAAACATCTTCCACCACATTTAACACAGAAGGTATAGCTAAGGGCCTATGCTGGGGTAAAAACAAGAATTCCCTAAGCCTTTTCCTGGAATCAGAGTAATCTTGGCCTTCCCATTTAAAGTGCTCCCTCATGGAATGCAGAGTCTCTGAAAATGAGAAATCCTCAGGAGGAGAAGCTGTAGGAGTGGAATCATCCACATCAGAATCAGAATAAGGAGGATACTCCTGCAAGTCTTCCGCAGAAGACTCAGAAGCCTCTGAACACTGTTCAAAACTCTCAAACTCAGGTTCCACCCTAGGCCTCTTATCAGGAGGGGGCATAGAACCTCTAATCATAGTAATCAAATCTTCTGCCATTTTAAGCATATGTTTCTTAGGCACAGAACCTGAAGTGCTAGGAGAAGCCCCCACTGAAGCTAAAGTTGGCCTACCTCTCAAAGAAGTTTTGGAAACAGAAGGAGAGGCTCGAACTACCTTGGGAAGAGAGGGAAGAACAGTTACCTGAGAAGCCCCCTCAGCCTGGCCTACCTCCTGAGAAGGCACATCCTGTAACAGTAAAGTCTCTGCCTGAGATTCCAAAGAAACTCCTGGCAAAACCTCTGGCTCCACTGAGCCTTCTAAAGAACCGACGTCCGGGACTGCCGGTTCATCAACCCTAGGCTTCGCTGTTTTGTCCTTGCGCTTTTTGGGCGAAGCGGGCGTCGGAGCATCCGACGGCATTTTATAATTACAACGCTTCCCAAACACTAACCTGGCACAGTCTAACCTTCTCTTAATAGTGCGTTTGTTAAATCTAGCACAAGAGCGGCATCCAACAACGTCGTGCTCAGGCCCTAAACAAGGTATACACAAGGTATGGTAATCCCTATGAGGTATCTGTTTCCCACAAGAAATACAGTTATTCACTTTTTCTGACATCCGGTTAAATACTGAGGCAAGAAAAAACCAAAATGTTCCCCAACGGGGTACTTAGCCAACTTTGATTCGGTCTGAAACTCCGACTTCAGAAAATTTCAGAACGCCAACCTGCACTCGCAAAACTGCTTCTGCATCGGACCATGCGGCAAAAAAAGACTGAGGATATGACGTCGGTCATGCGCATTAGTACCCTGACGTACTGACGCCAGTCTAATGCGCCCTGACCGACGTCAGCCATATACTTTGGTATTCGGGCCGACTGGACAGCGGACTACCCAATAGTTAGGACTGCAGCAATGTGGAATGAAGAACATCTGCAGTGGCAAAGCCAGCTCTGGTTTTAGAGTATAGAGGTAAGTGATGGTGCTTGGTGAAGGTGAACTCCAAGTTGCAGCCTCCAAAATATCCTTGGTTGGTACCCCTCTGAGGAAGGCTGTTGATGTTGCTGTAGCCCTGGTGGAATGGGGCCTAATGTTACCAGGTACAGGTTTCCCATGGTGCGTGTAGCAGAAACGGATACAATGTCCTATCCATTTTGAAATGGTCTGTTTTGAGATAGCCTTTCCTTGTGATCCTGCAGCATAGGATACAAAGAGCTGGTCAGATTTTCTGAAAGCCTTAGTTTTATCAAAGTAGTAACGTAATTGCCTATGAATGTCCAAAGAGTGTAGGAGCCTTTCCCCTTTGTTCTGAGGGTTTGGATAAAAGGTGGGCAAATGAAAGGTTTGGTTTGGGGCCACACTGGATACCACCTTTGGCATAAAGGAAGGGTTAGTTCGTAAAGCGACTCTGTCTTGATGAAAAATGATGAAAGGCTCCACTGCCATTAGGGCCTGTAGCTCTGAGACTCTTCGTGCTGAAGTTATTGCTAGCAGCAGGGCAGTTTTCCATGATAGAAACTGTAAATCAGCTGTAAAAACTGGTACAAAGGGCGGTAGTGTAAGTTTTTCTAAAACATAGTTGAGATCCCAAGTTGGTGTTGGTGCTCTCCGGGGCAGTCTTATGTTCTTAGCCCCTCTGAGGTACTTTCTTAGTAATGGATGTGAAAATATAGGAGGAGCCATGTTGTACTGAGCTGAAATAGCTGAGGCATGGATCTTAATAGATGAAAAGCAAAGTCCTTTGTGCAACATCTCAGTTAACAATTGTTGAATCTGAGGAATATTTGGGACAAGGGGATTTTGGCCTTTAGCCTGGTTCCAGGCGCAGAATCATTTCCATTTGTCTGTATAGGCTGTCCTGGTGCTGGGCCTCCTGGCCTCCAGAATGACATCCATAACAGCTTTAGAGAGAAGTGTTGACTGGTTGTTTAGGTAATTTGCCATGCAGCCAAATTTAAAGTCTTGAGCTGGCTGTGTAGAATCTGACTGTTTTGCCGAGTGAGCAGGTGAGGAATATGAGGTAAAATCCATGGTGGGCCTTGAGCCATGTTCCTTAGTATTGGATACCAGTGTTGGCGTGGCCAGTCTGGAGCAATGAGCATCATTTGTGGCCCCTCTAATCTGGCTTTCAGCAGCACCTTTGACAGAAGAGGCAGTGGAGGAAAGGCATACACTGTTAATGTTTTCCAACTGAATGAGAGGGCGTCCACTTTCCAAGCTAGTGTGTGGTATGTCCTTGTGCAGAATTTCTGTAGTTTGTAGTTTTGGGGGGATGTCTGGTCTCCCTCATTTTTGAGTTATCATTGCGAATACTTGTGGATCTAGTTTCCACTCGTGAGGATCTATGATGTTTCTGCTTGGATCGTCTGCCAATGTGTTTTTCTTTCCTGGCAGGAATTGTGCTTGTAGTTGAACTTGGTAGGTCAGTGCTGTGTTCCACAAGGTCATTGTTTGCCTGCATAGGGGGTAGGAATGTGTGCCCCTTTGCTTATGTACCACATCACTGTGGTGTTGTCCGTCTTTATTAGGAGTTGTCCTGGATGTAGGAGGTCCTTGAAAGCAGTTAGGGCATTTTGTACAGCTAGCATCTCTCTTTGATTGATATGTAGATGCCTTTGATCTGCAGACCATTTGCCCTGAATGCACGGTCATGCCATGTGTGCTCCCCAGGCGTAATCCGATGCATCTGTTGTCATTGTTTGCCTAGCTGCGGGCAAGGTGAAAGGCTGACCCTTGTTGAGGTGACATGCCTGAGCCCACCACAGAAACTCCTGTTGAAGGCAGGGAATGAGTGGTATTATTGTTTCCAAGCTGTGGCTGTGTTGAGTCCATACGCTTTTCAGGTACCACTGTAATTTCCTCACATGCAGTTTTGCATATGGTATTAGTAGTATGCAAGATGACATGAATCCCAAGGCCTGCAGAATTTTTCTTGCAGGGAGTTGGGTCTTTGTTGCTATCATTTTAAAGTATTGAGTCAGTTGTCCTTGCTTGTCTGGCGTGAGATAAGCCATATGGGCCGTTGTATTTAAGCTGGCACCCAGGAATATGTCTTGTGAGGGCACTAGTTTTGACTTTTCGTTTACTGCGTACCCTAGGCAACTTAATAGGTTTTTGACAAATGCCAGATGCTTTAAAAGAATGTCTTTGCTTTCTGCTTGAAAAGGCAGTCGTTCAGGTATGGATATATTTTAATTCCTCTGTCTGCAGTATGCAATTACTGATGCCAGGCATTTTGTGAAGACCCTGGGCGCAGTAGATAAGCCAAAGGGCAGTGCAGAGAATTGGTAATGGGTTGAACCTGCTATAAATCGGAGGTATCTTATGCAATTTTGCCTGATAGGGACATGCAGGTATGCCTCCTTGAGGTCCAACATTACTAGCCAAGCCTTCTTGCCCAGCATGGAAAGAAGTTGCTGTAGTGTTAGCATCTTGAATTTGGGTACTTCCAGATGTGCGTTTAGAAATGAGAGGTCCAGAATGGGTCTCCAGGCTTTGTCCTTTCGGGGAACTAGAAAGAGTCTTGAGTAAAATCCTTGTCCTTGCTCCTGTGTAGGAACCTGTTGAATGGCTCTCATGTCCATGAGAGCTGTACTTTGTGAGCCTCTGCCCCTCGATTCGGTGGCAGGTTTGGCATTCCTTTTATCCTTGGTAAAGTGTGAAAGTGGAATCTGTATCCTTGAGATACAATATTTAGGACCCATTTGTCTTTTGTTATTATGTGCCAGTTGTCTGCAAAAAGTATATATATATATTTTTTATACCTCACACATTTTTCATCATCTCTTATGAGCGATGCTATTTAATCCAATGTTTTTTAACATTTAGAGATGGGGGAGTATTTAGTTAGGCATGTCATATGAATTAATGCCTTGTCTGTTGAAATTGTGAAGCTTTAAGCAACATCGATCAATAGTTAAAAATCAAGGTTCAATGTTCGTTTTGAACTGTAAGCTTTAGGCATTAGGACCTAGAAGATCGCTTTGCTTTCTTCAAGATGTCCTTTAGGCACACGTAAGCACGTGATCTTCCGTACAGCTACGTGGGCTTACGCATCCTTTACACAATGTAAAACCGATTTACAGATATGCCCGTGATTTTGGATCCAGAAGGATTTCAAAGATACAATAGTATGTTGCACTATCGTGCTGTTTGTGAGCATAACTTGGCCATGGACACCCTAGTGTGATCTATGAAATACTTACTAGTGATGAATCCATGCCAGTGAGTAGTGGTTTGTTTCATTTTGTTTTGTTATGCCGGATAATGTAACGGCTGTTATGCTTGACAAGAATGAATGTCTATATATCGCAGATAACTTAAAAGGAAAATCAGAGGTTCCAAGATCTTTTGGCGTTACTGTTTAGACTATTAGTGTTGTTTGACATGATCGATGATACGATCCATGATTTTAGTATTGTGTATACAGTTTAAATGAACAGTTTTATCCGACGCATTTTTTAAATTTTTTAAATTGTGTTTTCTAAATTGTGTCTTTTAAATTGTGTTCTCTGTTTTTTGTTCCTATGACTACTAATTGCTAGTTGGTTAGTTGCGATATGCATACTTAATGAGCCCGCCAAAAAGCTGTATATATGCATCTGATATTTTACTTTGAATTAATATCTGAAGAAGCATAGCTTGGCTATGCGAAAGCGCTCATTTTATGTTCTTGAATAAACGTTTTTGTTACTTTCTTAAACAACTGCCATTGGACTTTATTTGGGACCAGCTGTATTTTGTGTTTTGCTGATACCTTCGTGGTGATTGCTCTTACATTTTTACAACAACTGTCTGCAAAAAGTGCTAGTTTTCCTCCCAAGGGAGCTGCCAAAGAGGGGCAAGTCATTGTGTTTGTCTTCTGATAGTTTGAGACCTGTCTTCTCCTCCTTTCGGGGTTGTGGCACCCCATTGTCGAGGCTTGTAAGAGCCTTGTGACTGACCCCTGCCCATTGGGCGTCTGTATTTGCCCCTCTGTGGTCTGTCAGAAGCTGGAAAGGACCAGTTTTTGGTTGGCCAATTTCTGCTAAAGCGAGGGAGCTGAACCTGTAAAAAATCCTTGACAGTCTGCATAGATTTTGCCTTATCCTCCATTTTCTTTAAAACCTCTTTTGCTTTTACACCAAATAAAACATCCTGCTGTAAAGGTGCATCCAATAACTTTGCTTTAACATGATCAGGTAAAGTTTGTTCCTTTAACCAAGCATGCCTACGTATGACAGACCCCGTCACTGCTGCTCTACAAGAAGCTTCCAATGAATCAAATCCACGTTGCAAAGTATGTTTTCCCACTTGTTCAGCTGCATGCAACAAATCTTGCATTTCCTTGTAATCAGGCTGCTCTGTATGTGTGATCATTTTTTGTTTTAAGTGAGACATCAAATATTGTTGATATTTCAGCATGTGAAACTGGCAATTTAAGGCCCTCACAGCTAGAGTAGCTGAAGTATATACTTTCTTTCCCCATCTGTCTAGTGCTCTAGAATCCCTTTCAGAGGGTACAGGAGTTTTAGCAATAGAGGCCTTAACCCCTTTAGGACCCTGGGAAATGGTTGCTGGGTCAGCAACAGGGCTTTTATAAAGGAATTTGTGAGAGTCAGGGACTCTGCAGTATCTGTCTGGTTTGGCTGGTGCAGGAGGTAGTGAATCTGGGTTAAGGCTAGAATCTGAATAAACATAATCCACAATGTCTAACACGGGTGGAAGAGCAAGTGGTCTGTGCTGGGGTAGTAAAATGAACTCTCGGAGTCTTTTCTTAGAATCAGAGTAATCCTGGCCTTCCCAGTGGAAATGTTCCCTCATGGTATGTAAAGTTTCCCCAAAAGAGTAGTCTTCTGGGGGAGATGCTGAAGGAATAGACTCTTCAGCATCAGAGTCTTCATAAGGGGGAAAGGAATATTCCTGTTCCTCAGAAGAATCTGAGGAAATTGAAACCTGGTCAGAGGAAGCGTAGTCGTCCTCCTGTCTAGGCCTTTTATCAGGAGGGGGATGGGAACCCTTGATTAGGGTAATTAAGTCTTCAGCAATCTAAAACATCTGTTTCTTAGGCATGGGGCCTTGTACTGAAATCGGATGCCGCCTGGGGTTCTAAATCAGCGGTAGTCAGGGGCTGCGTAGGCGCCTCACTGAAAACCGGAAAACCAGCGACTGGCCTAGCAGAGGCATCGGAGTCTGGTTTGGGTCTCTGCTGCCTGTCCTTATCTTTGCGTTTTTTATGCATTCCGGTCGTCGGTTGCTCCGACAGCATGGTATAATTAAATTTCCTACCAAAATAATGTCGGGCGAAATCAAACAGACGTTTTATAGTTCGTTTGTTAAACCTAGCACAAAACCGACAAAGTACAGTTTTGTACCTACCATAAATGTAGATGTCCGATAGATATGCAACTGCCGTCCTGACATATGGGTTGTCCTGCCTCAGGCAGCCCTTCGGTCAGCCAGATTCCAAAGTCTGGGTTCAGCGTCGGCCGATGCCTCCTTCCCGACGTCAGGGCGGCTGGAGTATAAAGGCATCAGCCGACGCCATCTTCTTCAGTGTTTCTTGCCCCAGGTGCCCTCCAAGGAAGGCTAAATTTTGTGAATGGATAAACAGGTAAAACCAGACATGCACAACAGTAATAAACAGATACACCATAATATATAACCCCAGCTGATAGGTAAGGGGAGAAAGGACCCAAAAGGGGAAAAACAGAGGGGTAAGGAGGGAGGGAAAACCTGACTGCAGTTGCATATCTATCGGACATCTACATTTATGGTAGGTACAAAACTGTACTATGTCCTTCAAGAACGCAACTGCAGTCCTGACATATGGGTTGAATACCATAGCCAAGCTAGGGGTGGTAGGACTAAGCAAGAGATGGTGTAGCTAGAAGGCCCTGCAGGACTGCCGAAGCAAAGCCTGCTCGGGATCTGGAGTATAATGGCAGGTTGTAGTGTTTGGTAAATGTATGCACGGAGCTCCATGTAGCAGCCTCTAGAATATCTTTTGTAGCCACTCCTCTTAGAAAAGCTGTGGATGTGGCCATAGCTCTGGTGGAGTGTGGTATAATATTAGCTGGCACACTTTTTCCATGAAAAGAATAACAGAATCTGATGCAGTGTCCAATCCATTTTGAGATAGTTTGTTTGGTGACTGCTTTTCCTTGCACTCCAGCAGCATAGGCTACAAACAGTTGGTCAGACTTCCTGGTGGACTTTGTTCTGTCCAAGTAGTAGCGTAGTTGTCTGTGAATGTCTAAAGCATGCATCAGCTTTTCCCCTTTATTTTGAGGGTTAGGAAAGAAAGTAGGCAGGTGAATTGCTTGGTTTAGAGACTCTCTGGATATCACCTTAGGCATGAATGAAGGATTGGTCCCAAGGGAAACTCTGTCCTGATGAAAGATGAGAAAAGGAGGAACTGCCATGAGGGCCTGTATCTCCGAGACTCTTCTTGCTGAGGTGACTGCCAACAGGAAAACAGTTTTCCAAGAGAGAAATTGCATTTCTGAAGATGCTGCTGGTTCAAAAGGAGGAAGAGTTAATTTTTCCAAGACGTAATTGAGGTCCCATGCAGGGATTGGTAGCTTCCTTGGAGGTTTGATATTCTTTATGCCTCTTAGAAGCCGTCTTAGCAAGGGATGCGAAAACATAGGTGGATCACAGTTGTAATGTGCTGAGATAGCTGAAGCGTGGATTTTGATGGAAGAGTATGAGAGGCCACTGTGAAACATTTCTGCCAAGTATTCTAATATCTGGGGTATGTTCATCAGTGATGCATCCTGGCCCTTGTTGACATTCCAGATGGTGAATCTCTTCCATTTGGCCGAATAGGTTTTTCTGGTGGAAGGTCTGCGTGCCTCCAGCAAAATTTCCTGAACTTTTTCGGAGAGGGAGTCATGGGTCTGAGTCATGGAACTCTCCAAGCTGTCAGCTTTAAGGTTTGCAGGTTCTGATGAACGGTCTTGTAACTGTGTTTAGTCAGGAGCAGAGGCCACTGAGGCAAGGGCCACGGTTTGGTGTGAGTTATGCTCAGTAGTAGTGGATACCAGCGTCGCCTTGGCCAGTCTGGAGCTATCAAGATTCCTCTTGGTTGTTCTGCCTTGATCTTCAGTAACACCTTGGTGAGCAAAGGTAGAGGAGGGAATGCACAAATTGTTAGAGCATTCCAGCTGAAGGAAAGAGCATCCGTTCTCCAAGCTAGAGGATGGTGTATCCTTGTGCAGAACCTTTCCAGGTGATGACTGAGATGAGATGCAAAGAGGTCTATGTCTGGTCTTCCCCATGCAGATGCTATTTGTGAGAAAATGCGTGGGTGTAGCATCCATTCGTGTGGATCCAGGAAATTTCTGCTCAACCTGTCTGCCAGAACATTGCCCTTGCCCGGAACTCACTGAGATTGCAAGTAGATGTTCAGTTTTAGGGACTTTTCCAAAAGAATCCTTGTTAGTCTGCAGAGGGGGTAGGAATGAGTGCCCCCTTGTTTGTTTATGTACCACATGACAGTGGTGTTGTCTGTCCTTATTAGCAGATGGCCTTGCTGAAGAGATTTTCCAAAGGCTTCTATTGCATGTATGACTGCCAGCATCTCTTTTTGATTTATGTGCTGATGCATCTCCATGGGAGTCCATTGCCCTTGAATGCATCTGCCGTCCATGTGTGCCCCCCATCCATGGTCTGAGGCGTCTGTTGTAATAGTTTGACTTGTTGGAGGTTTGTTGAAAAGCATGCCTTCGTTTAAGTGACTTGCTTGAGCCCACCACAAGAATTCCCTTTGCAGGCATGGTAGGAGTGGTATTATGTCTACTAGGCTGTGGCTGTGTTGCAACCACAAGCTTTTTAGGTACCACTGCAGCTTTCTCATGTGTAGTCTTGCCAGAGGGATTAGAAGAATGCAAGATGCCATGAACCCCAGGGCCTGCAGGGTCTTCCTTGCGGTCAGGTGGGTTAATTTTGCTAGGCCTTTGAAGTAAGCTGTTAAATGCTCTTGTTTCTCCTCTGTGAGGAAAGCCATTTGTAGCTGTGTGTCCAGTTTTGCTCCTAGAAAAATAATCTCTTGGGATGGCAGTAATCCTGATTTTTGAATGTTGACTGTGTATCCCAAAGCCTGCAGCAATTGAATGATGTAATCCAAGTGTTTTATCAAGGTCTGTTTGCTGTCTGCTTGTATTAGGCAGTCGTCCAGGTAAGGGTATATTTGAATCCCCCGGAGTCTGCAATGTGCCACTACTGATGCCAGGCATTTCGTGAATACTCTGGGCGCAGTAGATAAGCCAAACGGCAATGCTGAGAATTGATAGTGCTCTGTTCCTGCAAGAAATCTGAGGTATCTTCTGCAACTGTGTCTGATAGGGACATGCAGGTATGCCTCCTTGAGGTCCAGAGTAACCAGCCAAGACCCCTTGCCCAGCATGGGAAGAAGTTGCTGTAATGTCAGCATCTTGAATTTTGGCACCATGAGAAAAGTATTTAGAACGGACAAGTCCAATATAGGCCTCCATTGTTTTTCTTTTCTTGGAACAAGGAACAGTCTTGAATAAAATTCCTGGCCTTGTTCCTAAGGAGGAACCTTCTCTATTGCTTTTATTTGTAACAGCTTTGAGACTTCTGAGTGCCTCTGCCCTTTGATTTTGTGGCAGGTTTGGCATGCCTTGTCCTGTTGGTAAGGTATGGAAGTGGAACCTGTAACCTCTGTCTATTATGTCCAGTATCCAATTGTCCTTTGTTATAATTTGCCAGTTTTTTGAGAACAGAGATAATTTTCCGCCTAGAGGTGCTTCTCTTTGAGCCTTGGTAGGCGGAGTGAAAGGTAAGTCATTGTGATTGTCCCTGTGGTGCAGGTGAACTACCTGTGCCACTTCTCTGATTTTGTGGTTGCCATTGGCATCCCCTGTAGGAGCCTCTGTATTGCCCTCTACCTCGTGCACACCTGTTCTTTCCCCTTTGAAACTTGTCAGAGTCTGGAAAGGACCAATTCTTTGAAGGCCAATTCCTGCTGAACCTTGGTGGCTGAACCTGAAGGAAATCCTTGACTGTCTGTACTGATTTAGCCTTCTCCTCAATAGATTTCAACACATCCTGAGCATTAGCACCAAAAAGCTTCTGTTTATCCAGAGGTGCGTCCAGGAGCTTTACTTTAACATGATCTGGCAGTGGCTGTTCTTTCAACCAAGCATGTCTACGGATAACAGCCCCTGTCATAGCTGCCCTACATGAAGCCTCCAATGCATCATAACCACACTGTAGAAAATTATTACTAACCTGCTGGGTATTATGAACCAAATCCTGCAATGCCTTTCTATCTTATAGGCTCAGGAGAGGCTATCTTTTTCTGCAAATCATCCAGTAAATAATCCTGGTACTGAAACATATGAAAAAGGCAGTTAAGTGACCTCATGGCAAGGGTGGAAGAGGTATAAACTTTTTTACCCCATCTCTCCAGGGACCTTGCTTCCCTGTCAGCTGGCAGTGGATTCTTGGCCGAGGAGGTAGCCACTACTTTGGGGCCCTGTGAAATAGTTTCTAGATCCACAGAGTGGTCCTTAAAGAGATGCTTGTGAGTGTCAGGGACCCTGTAATATCTGTCTGGCTTGACAGGTGCCGGAGGGAGAGAATCAGGGGAAGCACCGGAGTCGAAGAAAACATCATCCAGGACGTCCGAAACTGGAGGGATAGCTGAAGGTCTGTGCTGGGGTAACTTAAGGAAGGTACGTAGCCTTTTCCTAGAATCAGAAAATTCCTGACCCTGCCACTTAAAATGTTCCCTCATGGAGTGGAGGACTTCACCGAAAGAAAAATCCTCTGGAGGAGAGGCAGAGGGAATAGATTCCTCAGCATCAGAGTCCTCATAGGCCTGGAAGGATTCTTCTTGGGTATCTGAATGCTCTGAATCCCCAGAGGCTTCATCTGAAGAGAGGTTGTCTGCCTGCTCAGTTCTAGGCCTTTTTTCTGCAGGCGGCTGAGAACCTCTGTCTGGGTGAGGCTGAGACCCCCTGATAAGAGAGATTAGATCTGCAGCCAGAGACATGATCTGTCAGAAGAAGGGGCCTGAGAAGTAGGTTTAGGATGGGCCTTGGCCTGGCTGGCGGCCTTAGCACGTGCAAAGGCCTTGATTGACATGGATACAGGAGGCCTAGCTACCCCACGTGCAGGGGTAACTGTCCACGGGAATGGTGTCGGGTAGATCCAGAACTACGGTTTCCGGAGGAAAATCAACAACCAGCACCGGCGTAGTCTCAGAGACCGAGGGATGAGTTAACGCGGTGTCGTCTGCCTGGAGCGGTTGAATTACCGCTTCCGAAGGGACCGAAGCACTCGCGGAGGGCTTAGGCGTTATATCGGTGGAAGACGCGGGCCGAGGATGTTGGTCCCGGTCCTTTCGTTTTTTGGTAGTTTGTGCTGTCGGTTGTTCCGACGGCATGTTGTAAGCATAGGATACGCCAAAAAAGTCTTCGGCAAACTCTGCCCGGCGCCTGAGAGTGCACTTATTAAAGCAAGCACAGGCAGCACAGGCCGAGACGTTGTGGTCTGGGCCCAGGCAAGGGAGGCAGTAAGAATGGAAGTCCTTATGAGGTATTTGTTTACCACAAGACAAACAATTATTAACTTTCTCAATTTGTTCTGACATCGGCTGAGGCAAGAAAAAATGTTCCCCAACGGGGTAATTAGCTTTTAGATGACTTCGGTAACTGAAAACACAGGAGCTGACCGACCGGCACTTGCGAACTGCTTCTGCTTCGGGCACCGCGCGGCAAGAAAGACTGAAGATGGCGTCGGCTGATGCCTTTATACTCCAGCCGCTCTGACGTCGGGGAGGAGGCGACATCGGCCGACGCCGGACCCAGACTTTGGAATCTGGCCGACCGAAGGGCTGCCTGAGGCAGGACAACCCTATGTCAGGACTGCAGTTGCATTCTTGAAGGACATCCTGTGACGTCGTGGTCTGGGCCTAGGCAAGGAATACAATAAGAATGAAAGTCCTTATGAGGTATTTGCTTCCCACAAGAAATGCAATTGTTAACTTTTTCTGACATCGGACTGAGGCAAGAAAAGGTTCCCCAACGGGCTTTATTGAAGACTTCGGTCTGAAATTCGATTTGAAAATCTCAGGAGTTGGCCGATCTGCACTTGCGAACTGCTTCTGCTTCGGGCACCGCGCGGCAAGAAAGACTGAAGAAAATGGCGTCAGATGCCTCGTATACCCCTGGCACACTGACGTCAGGGAAAAAGCGAAGCAACCGACGCCGGACCAAGACTTTGGAACTCTGGCCGACTGCAGGACCGCCTAACGGCAGGATAACCCAAGTGTGATGACTGCAGCAGTGTAACACTATGAACATCTGAAAGTGAGAAGAGACTGCTAAGAATCTGAGATATTTCCTGGAGCTAGGCTTTACGGGAATGTGAAGATAAGGCCTCCTTTATGTCCAGGGTTACCATGAAGGGCTGAGTGAGAATGAGGGGAAAGAGTGGGTAAGGTGAGCATCCCGAAGGAGGGTACCTTTAAGAAGAGGCTGAGGCAGGAGAGATCTAGGATGGGCCTCCATGGTCTTTCCTTTCTGGACACCAGAAAAATGGAGTAGAAACTTTTCCCTCGAGCAAGGGTGGGGACTGATTCTATGGTGCCTTGAAGCAGCAGGCTAAGACCTGGTGTAAAACAGACCATTGAGATGCGGGAGGCAGTAGAATAGGCAGTCTTGGAGGTGGAGTGATACAAGTCATAACGTAGCCGTCCCGCAGGATGGACAAAACCCATTTGTCTGACCTTACCAGGGACCATGCAGGGATGGGTGGACAAACGGGTGGGGGGGAGGAAATGTGGCAGGCAGACACTGCCTGCCCTGTGTGGAAAGGAAGGCCTCTGGCCAGTGGCCTGAGGAGCCCTTGACCGAGAAGTCTGTCTCCTGGGAGGCAATCTAGACCTGAGGGGGGGCTGAAGGCCTTGATGTTTTTCTTACACACTGCGTCTTAGTTGGGTAGTTCCTCTGGAACTTTGGGATTGGAGAGACAAGGAGATGCTTGAGGTCTTGAAGCTCTTTCCCTTTCTGCTGGAGAGACTTGAAAAGATCAGCCACCTTAGTACCAAAGACTGCCGAGTGGTCCAAGAGCTTGGCTCTGAATTCATCAGGGAGGGGCTGCAGACATAGCCAGGAATATCTTCTTAGCACGGATGCTGATGCAACTGACCTAGCTGAGGCCTCAGCTGCATCATATCCATACCCAAGGGAATACTTGTTCACTTGTTAGATAAGCCGAGCAAGGAAGACAAGGATGCTTTAGCAGCCCAATCAGGAATGTCAACAAGCTCTTTGGAGGCTTTGTTCAGGAGAGCCACAGAGTACTTGGCCATGTGAGAGTAGTAATTTGTTGCCCTAAAAGCTAGGGTAGCAGAAATGCAAATCTTTTTTTCCCCCACCTCTCCATGGCTTTGCTGTCCTTATTTGCAGGCAGGACAGTGGTAGTAGGGAGGAGTTTGGATGCCCTGTCCATGGAAATGGATATAGTGGCTGGGTCTGCTAGGAGGCAGTTTAATAGGAATTTATCTGAGTCAGGGACCTGGTATTATCTGTCCACCCTTCAGGGAGCAGGTGATTGGGAATCTGGAATAATGGATGCCGCAGAAAATGCATCCAGGAAGACAGGTGGGATAGATGACGGATTAAGTGATTCCACCTGAATCAGATCATAAAATCTTTTTTTCTGCTTCAGACATGTCTGAGCATTCCCACTTAAGTGTTCTCTCATCAGGTTAAGTGTCCCAGAAGGTTAGGTCTTCCACTGGGGAATCAGGCTCAGCAGAGGTTTCTTCAGGGGATCCATATCCCAGGGAGAATTAAATCTTGGGAGTCTTCTGAAGAGTCAGACGGTTCCTCCTCTGCAGGTTGGCTCACAGTCCTTTCAGGTAAAAAAGGCCTGGGGCTGAAAAGAGATGGAGCAGGAGTGAACTCTGAGGAAGGTCTGTGGGCCAAAAAAAGCAATGTAGAGACTCTGGCTGAAGGCCTGCCAATCAGGTAAGGCCTCTGGTCCAGAGAATTATGTCTGGTCTTGTTTTTCTCTTAGAAGGCCTAGCTGGTGTCTGGATGGCAGTAAGCTTGGAAAAATCGTTGAAATGGCGGAGGCCGGGTCTGAGGTGCCCATTGAAAATAATGTCCCCCTCCAGGCATCTGGAGCAGGCGCTGGTACATCCTTCCTGGATGTGTCGTTCACTCTAGATTGTACGGCCTCCTGTAAAGTACCCGCTGTATTTGTAGTGGCGGAAGCCAGGTCCTCAGTCAAGCTGACTGTGGCTACAGGTTGAGGAGCGGCAGAGGGAGGCGCAGTGGAAGTAGTAGGCCACATGAATATGGCCCTCTTCCTTGGTGGTTCGGATGGGGCAGAGGCGGCTTCCATACCAGCAATCTGTCTTAAGCTCTGGGTCTCAAGTCGAGAGGCCTGTAAGTAGTGGCAAAGGGTCTTGGAGATGAATGATTTACAGATGGCACAGTTTTTGTAATAGTTATCCCTACCCTGGCAAAATGGGGAATCTGACTATCACAGTTGCACTTACTTTTACCAGACATGAACAGACTAATATTACACAAGAACTGAAGAAAAAGCCCCAATGAGGTACATCTCTAACTCATTAACCCAGAGTACCGTCCCTTGTCGCCTTGGTGCTTACATCCGAGCACACTCTGAGGCGCGAGGAATTGTATGCTGTTCCACCAGAGTGCCTTCCACATGCGTGAGTAACTTTAATGTCACATTTTAGCTGAACTGTTCTCAACTTAGTTTTCAGTGTGTAGAAACATAATGCTCACATTTGATTTTTTTTAAGAAAATTGGCTTGCCAAATACCATATCTTCTTGTGATCACAGCAAGCTGGACATATACACGAGCAAGAGACCTCAATCTGTGTTGGGCAATCGAGAAATTAAGACCTTTGAAGGCTAGCAACTGCAGTCCTACTGGCACAAACATACCAGTCTTAAAACATGCATTAAATTCCTTGCAAAAAGACATCAATTTAGATAAAATGAGACACTGTACACAGAATCTCTCTCTAGTAATTCAAAACACTGAAGCATTACGACCTTCACTTTCACTATAGTTTCTATGTTGCTGCGACTGCTTCAGCATCTGAAATGCAAAAAAAACCTTCAGCTTAACTTCTACTGTTAAACTAAAGTTAATTTCTACTGTTAAAACAATGTGCGTGTGGTTTACTGTGCAGACGTTTGCGTCACATGCTCGTTTCCTGTGTATACACACCACCGCCGATCCCCTGCCTTGGTCCTTGAGAGGCTGAACCCTGCCATGAATGCTGTAGCTGAAACACCCTTTTGCTCCCCATCCAGTGAACTGATCCCCTTTCCTAAGGAGTGACAAGAAGGTAAAATGTGTGCGTACTTCTAGGTAAGCCAGGGTTTGAACCTTTTTGTATTCATTTCTTTCGAGAGTGGGGTGTGCAGCCTGAACTTCAAGAAGGTATTTTGATAAGACAGAGAAATATAACCTAGACAAATTGCAGTATACTGAAGGGCTAATTCAAAAAAGCAGAAGCATGCACAACTGCAAGTATGCCAGCTTTTACAACCGCTAGTGCACTTAAATAATGATCGTGCCCCATAATGCTTTACGCAATCGGTAACCGCTACCGTTAACCAGCAGAACCAGTTTGCGTTACTACAACAGACCTTTTTCAAAGGCAGATCCATCTTATTTTTACAGCACAGTTAAACTCTATGCTTCCACAGCCGTATTAATCTCTCATAATTCATTCACTGTGCAAGTAATACAGTGCTAGCATTTTAAGCTTTTGGTTGATGAAATTAGCCCCTTACACTTAATCTATTACAACTTGCTTTATGTAACGAGCAGAGGCTCATTAGTGCACACTTAATCTATTACAACTTGTTTTATGTAACGAGCAGGGGCTCATTAGTGCACACTTAATCTATTACAACTTGCTTTATGTAACGAGCAGGGGCTCATTAGTGCACACTTAATCTATTACAACTTGTTTTATGTAACGAGCAGGGGCTCATTAGTGCACACTTAATCTATTACAACTTGTTTTATGTAACGAGCAGGGGCTCATTAGTGCACACTTAATCTATTACAACTTGTTTTATGTAACGAGCAGGGACTCATTAGTGCACACAATCTATTACAACTTGCTTTATGTAACGAGCAGGGGCTCATTAGTGCACACTTAATCTATTACAACTTGTTTTATGTAATGAGCAGGGGCTCATTAGTGCACACTTAATCTATTACAACTTGCTTTATGTAACGAGCAGGGGCTCATTAGTGCACACAATCTATTACAACTTGTTTTATGTAACGAGCAGGGGCTCATTAGTGCACACAATCTATTACAACTTGTTTTATGTAACGAGCAGGGGCTCATTAGTGCACACAATCTATTACAACTTGCTTTATGTAACGAGCAGGGGCTCATTAGTGCACACTTAATCTATTACAACTTGTTTTATGTAACGAGCAGGGGCTCATTAGTGCACACAATCTATTACAACTTGTTTTATGTAACGAGCAGGGGCTCATTAGTGCACACTTAATCTATTACAACTTGCTTTATGTAACGAGCAGGGGCTCATTAGTGCACACTTAATCTATTACAACTTGTTTTATGTAACGAGCAGGGGCTCATTAGTGCACACTTAATCTATTACAACTTGTTTTATGTAACGAGCAGGGGCTCATTAGTGCACACAATCTATTACAACTTGTTTTATGTAACGAGCAGGGGCTCATTAGTGCACACAATCTATTACAACTTGTTTTATGTAACGAGCAGGGGCTCATTAGTGCACACTTAATCTATTACAACTTGTTTTATGTAACGAGCAGGGGCTCATTAGTGCACACTTAATCTATTACAACTTGTTTTATGTAACGAGCAGGGGCTCATTAGTGCACACTTAATCTATTACAACTTGTTTTATGTAACGAGCAGGGGCTCATTAGTGCACACTTAATCTATTACAACTTGTTTTATGTAACGAGCAGGGGCTCATTAGTGCACACTTAATCTATTACAACTTGTTTTATGTAACGAGCAGGGGCTCATTAGTGCACACTTAATCTATTACAACTTGTTTTATGTAACGAGCAGGGGCTCATTAGTGCACACTTAATCTATTACAACTTGTTTTATGTAACGAGCAGGGGCTCATTAGTGCACACAATCTATTACAACTTGTTTTATGTAACGAGCAGGGGCTCATTAGTGCACACAATCTATTACAACTTGTTTTATGTAATGAGCAGGGGCTCATTAGTGCACACAATCTATTACAACTTGTTTTATGTAATGAGCAGGGGCTCATTAGTGCACACTTAATCTATTACAACTTGTTTTATGTAACGAGCAGGGGCTCATTAGTGCACACAATCTATTACAACTTGTTTTATGTAATGAGCAGGGGCTCATTAGTGCACACTTAATCTATTACAACTTGCTTTATGTAACGAGCAGGGGCTCATTAGTGCACACTTAATCTATTACAACTTGTTTTATGTAACGAGCAGGGGCTCATTAGTGCACACAATCTATTACAACTTGTTTTATGTAACGAGCAGGGGCTCATTAGTGCACACAATCTATTACAACTTGCTTTATGTAACGAGCAGGGGCTCATTAGTGCACACTTAATCTATTACAACTTGTTTTATGTAACGAGCAGGGGCTCATTAGTGCACACTTAATCTATTACAACTTGTTTTATGTAACGAGCAGGGGCTCATTAGTGCACACAATCTATTACAACTTGTTTTATGTAACGAGCAGGGGCTCATTAGTGCACACAATCTATTACAACTTGTTTTATGTAACGAGCAGGGGCTCATTAGTGCACACTTAATCTATTACAACTTGTTTTATGTAACGAGCAGGGGCTCATTAGTGCACACTTAATCTATTACAACTTGTTTTATGTAACGAGCAGGGGCTCATTAGTGCACACTTAATCTATTACAACTTGTTTTATGTAACGAGCAGGGGCTCATTAGTGCACACTTAATCTATTACAACTTGTTTTATGTAACGAGCAGGGGCTCATTAGTGCACACTTAATCTATTACAACTTGCTTTATGTAACGAGCAGGGGCTCATTAGTGCACACAATCTATTACAACTTGTTTTATGTAACGAGCAGGGGCTCATTAGTGCACACAATCTATTACAACTTGTTTTATGTAACGAGCAGGGGCTCATTAGTGCACACTTAATCTATTACAACTTGTTTTATGTAATGAGCAGGGACTCATTAGTGCAGCACAACACATGGCATACTCCACAATGTTTTTAACAGTAAATGCTACACAGGTTTCAATGTTATAACAGGCTACCAAGAAGACAGTAAACCTTTTTTTTTTTTTTTGACTGAGCAAACATTTTGAAAAACATCAGCTACTGTCCAGTAATAGCTGCACTGGGTGTTTGCTGGAAGATGGTTCAAATTTGCAGATTTTTTTTTCTCCAGTAGTTTGGATGATGGGGGTCTCAAAGGCTAGTGTACCATCATTCTGAGGCATCAATAATTATGGAGATGTTCTGTGTTAAGTTTATTTTTGAGAGAAAGGCTGCAACTGTTACATATTAGCTTGTGAGTAAGGGTTGAGAACAGTACTTTAGATCTGACTGTCACAGGAAAAGAACTAGCTTTGGTCAGGGTTGGACAATAATGTTCAAGCCCTCAGAGAGATTAATGTATCTGCATATATTGCTGACTGTAGTTTGGATGCTGTGTATGTTACGTTTGAGCTGAGAATAGAACCAGAAAATCTATTTCTAGTGTAAGTTGTTGGAGGTCTGGCACCGTTCAGTGCTGTAAATCTCCACCTGAAAGCTTGCAAACAGCAGCATTACATATTCATTTGCAAGATCTTCACAGGAAGATCTTGGATACATCAGGAAACATCCTTTTGAGCTGCAGAGAAGTCTTCCCTCTGACAGACCTATTCCTCTATGTCTTCCCCCCCACTGTCCTTGCTTCCCAGGGTACATCTGTCAGTTCATCTGTGGACATCGGTCAGTGTTCTCATTCTCATCTGGGGTACACCATCAGTCCACCTGCAGACATCTGTCAGTGCTCTCCTTCCCGTCTGGGGTCCACCAGTCCACCTGTGGGCATCTGCCAGTGCTCTCCTCATCTGAGGTACACTGCATGCCTTTTGTTGATGCTTCTGCTCATGGTGTTCACCTTATGCTGCAGGCAGGTTGTAAGGCCCTGACCTTCCCTTTGACATAGGAGTCCTCCAGCCACTTGACCCTGCTTTCCCCCAGCTAGTTGAGCCCAGGGTGCCAGCTTCATAGACAGTCTGTATGCCATCTGTCTGGTTTGACTGTTACTGTTTTTACATTTGTCAGTTTCCACTACATGTAATTAAAGCTTTGCCATCTACTTCACTGCTTCATGTAAGTATTTGTACAGCTGTATCTAGAGGGATGTGATTTTATACAGACTTGCTTGTAAAACTGCATCTGTTCATGTTAGGGATTTGCTTTTCAGGGTCCAAAGGGCAGTCATGATGTTGTGCCCCAACCAGAAGCTGCATTTTTAGAACAGGTGGTATATGTACTAGGAAATGTTACTGCAGGCTTGTTTGTGGAAATGTTTCATTTTTGGGTGCATGTATACCTGGACATAATTATGAGGATGTTACTTGGGAACATAATTAATTGTGCCCGAGGGAAGTGCTTGTGCATACACGGTCTCACTGCTGAAGTGACTGCTGGGCCAATCTGTGTCACTTTGGTGCCTGTGCATACAGAATGCAAACAACTGGAAGGATTACTGGGGACATATAGAAAGTCAGTCTGCAAATTACACTGGGTTACATCACTTATGCTTACTTTTATGTCTGAACTGAATTCATGCCATGAGAAAGTAACCATTTTCTCTTGTACCAAAACTACATTTTTGATACAAGTATGAGCTGTACTACAGCCGTAAACAAATTTATATGTGGTGAAGGAAGGATACAAGAAAGCAAACCAGGGCAAATCTTTATTCAAGGAAGCTCCAAACCTTTCTCACCAGCATACTGATTTTGAAGGTAAAAAAAATCTTTTGTTTTGAGATACGACTTGGCTCTTGGTGTCATACACACAAACAAGGCCCGTTGTGCAAACGAAGTGAGGGAGTCGCACAAAGATGAAATCAGTACACTGTCTATTACCTAGTCAGTGTACAAGGTTGAAAAATGTAAGACACACACACATATATATATATATATATCTATATATATATATATATATCTATATATATACACACACATAATAAACACGTGTCTATATACTACAAATGGCAAGCAACATTCTTACACTCTAAATGTCCTCGGCTATTGACAGATATACCCCTAAAGGAGGATGCAGTTAAAGTCACCAGATCAGTGACACAAACCCCTTCACCTGTTTTTATCAGAAGGCTGGAATGCTAAGCTGTTGCTAAAATGATGCAACTCAGGAGAGATCAATATACAATTGAAAACTGGCAGGTCAGGCTTGGAGGGGAGAATAGGTTTGAGTACCCGATGGTCAGCTGGTCTAACTCAAAGGGACAGCATGTTTTTTTTTTTTTTTTTTTTTTTTTTTTTTTTTTTTTTTTACAGTTCACTGCCCTCTAGCAGAGGCTACAAAGCAGGAAGTGCTAATTTGCTTCCTGTACAAGGGATGACCATCCTAAAGGGATGACCATTCTAAACCTTTCAAAGCTTCATTAATTTAAAAGCTTCTCTTCAGCCCTATAGTCTAGAAAGGGGAGTGAGAAATCCATGTTGCTGTTGTGAATGTGAAGATCATGTGCAGTCAGGTGACGGGCAGCAACCCCACCAAATGTTCTTTTTGCACCAGTGGTGATTACTACAGCAAATCTGTCAAATGAGATCTGAATTGGGGTGACTTAAAATTTTGAAGAAAGGAAGGGTACATGTCCTACATCCATTTTTTATAACTTTACTGATGACTGTACATACATTTTCAACCATCCAAGAGAAATTATATTTTGGTTGATGATTTTCCTGTTGGTGCTTGGACATAGGAGGAAGTTTTACTGAATGGTTGTTTAGGGAAAATCTTTCATTCTGGTGCCTGTGCATACATTATATTGAAGGGCTCACTTGGGTGAATGCTTCATTTTTGGTGGTTGTACATACTAGGAAATGTTACACGCGTTTCGTTTGGGTAAGCGTTTAGGTTTGGTGATTGTGCATTCTTCAACACTCTACTGAAGGGGCTGCTTGGGTGAAGTGTTCATGCTGGTGGTTGTACATGCTAGGAAATGTTACTGAAGGCTTGTTTGGTGAAACGTTTTTTTTAGATGCATGTATACGTGGACATACTAATGAGGATGTTGCTTGGGGAAATAATTGTGTATCAGGGAAGTGCTTGTGCATACATGGTCTGACTGCTGAAGTGACCGCTGGGCAAAATAGTTTATTGTGCCATTTTAGTGCTTGTGCATACACAATGCAAACAACTGGAGAGATTACTGGGGAACCACAGAAATTAAGTCTGAAAATTACATATGGTTACATTACTTAGAATACAGCACAGAAATGTAATTATGCTGTAATACGCCAACATACATAGTGTAATGTAAAATAAGCAGACAAGAAATCACTTCTGCTTGTATTCTATTTGTGATTAGTAGTTGCATGAGCGAGATAAAAGTCATCACCTGTTGACAACTGCCAGCATGGAGCTGCCATATTTTTTGTGCATTTTTCCTGGCTTTGTCAGTCATGTGTGGAACTTAGGTGGGAGGAAGGGCTCAGTAATATGCAAGTGTTATACTATTTTACTGAATTACTCAGGTGTTCTCCTTACTGATGAGTCAGTTACACAACAGCTGCACAAGGTAATATAATGAATGCCTAGTCAACAGGTTATGTGCAGCAATCAACACCCTTGTCTGAGCATGCATAACTTTGCAGTATTGAAAGGAAGGTCATTATCACATTAGCAATAAGTGCAGTTACAATACAGCAGTGAGTTATCACTTTTCTGGTAAAAGTCTCAGCTGCGGTCACTGTTACTCACATACGTAGAAGTCATCACTTTGACGAATGTACAAGCCAGATTGCGTTTTTTCTCTATTTGTAGTCATTTCAAGCCACTCCCTCCATTCATCAACTAGCTACAATGCAAGCCACTCCCTCTATTCATCAACTAGCTACATTGCAGCCACTCCCTCCATTCATCAACTAGCTACATTGCAAGCCACTCCCTCCATTCATCAACTAGCTACATTGCAGCCACTCCCTCCATTCATCAACTAGCTACATTGCAAGCCACTCCCTCCATCAACTAGCTACATTGCAAGCCACTCCCTCCATTCATCAACTAGCTATATCCAATGTGTGTATATAGATATGTATGTATGTACGTAATGTACTTGCACATATACGCATGAATATCAGTATGGCAGTGGACTCTTGGGAGATAGGGTGATGCATCTGCATACATTGTCTGTAGTTCGTTTAGAGGGGATTTACATGTGCCCTTTCTGTGCCCCCTTGTCAGGTACTGGCCAAGCCCTTATGCACCAAGGTCAGGAAGGTTCCTGTTCAGAGATTTATGCCAACTTCTCTTGTGCTGGTGGGTGCATCACGGGGGGCATACCCAGCCACCATGGATCTTGTGATCCACCTGGATTGCAGTTGGGAACTGGGAGACTCTTCAGTTCAGACCCATAGTGCTGCTGTCCTAGGTAGAAATGGCCTCAGGGCTGCCACTGTGATGCAGCGTTTCCCTCCGGAAAAGGACACAAGCAAAAAGGTGTTGCCCTCGGCAGTCCATAGTCTTTTCACGTGTTGCCCGCGGCAGTCCATAGTCTTTTCACGTGTTGCCCGCGGCAGTCCATAGTCTTTTCACGTGTTGCCCGCGGCAGTCCATAGTCTTTTCACGTGTTGCCCGCGGCAGTCCATAGTCTTTTCACGTGTTGCCCGCGGCAGTCCATAGTCTTTTCACGTGTTGCCTGCGGCAGTCCATAGTCTTTTCACGTGTTGCCTGCGGCAGTCCATAGTCTTTTCACGTGTTGCCTGCGGCAGTCCATAGTCTTTTCACGTGTTGCCTGCGGCAGTCCATAGTCTTTTCACGTGTTGCCTGGGGCAGTCCATAGTCTTTTCACGTGTTGCCTGGGGCAGTCCATAGTCTTTTCACGTGTTGCCTGGGGCAGTCCGTCTTTTCACGTGTTGCCTGGGGCAGTCCGTCTTTTCACGTGTTGCCTGGGGCAGTCCGTCTTTTCACATGTTGCCTGCGGCAGAGTCTTTTCACGTGTTGCCTGCGGCAGTCTTAGTCTTTTCACGTGTTGTCTTGGCTGAGCTTTCCACTTAGTCTCCCTCCCTCCCTTCAGGTATAGTAAATGTATGTAGGTCAGGGCAAGACCCTTTATATTAGCCCCCCCCCTTTATGTCGTTATGACCATTGCTGAAAGGACACATGTAAATGGAAAAGGCAGAGGTAAGGCAGAGTGCATGCAATCAGGAGTCATTGCTGCTACCAACAGTCTGAGTGGGTAGCCAGTACAGGTATGGGACACTTCAGATGCCCACGGCCTGAAGTCCCGTGCCTGTCCTAGGCATATTAGTGGAGTGGCAGTCCTTACCCTGCTTTTTATCTTTCCATGTGCCCTTTCTGTGCCCCCTTGTCAGTAGTTGTGCGTAATTTTGTGTTTTCATGGGTGGTAAGTATGTACCTCTGCAGCATCATCACCACCTATGTATCTTATGAAAAGAAAAATGACCCTGTGCATAGGGGTGAAGATTTGGATGGTCTAACCAGGTAACGCATATGATATACATATATATGTACTCTACCAATAGATCTGTCAAACATCAGTAGTAATCTGTTTGCATTTTCTTTCCTATGCAGGTTCGTCTACCTTCTGACACTAACATGGCTTCACGAGCAGGAGAACAAATGAGAGTGTGGGTATGTGGCCATTCCTACACTCACTGGGCTGCCAGCCATGCCTCCATATCTGAAAACCAGTACAACTTGAACTTCTCCACATCCGGTCTGAAGGTATACTGGATTGCAAGAAGAGGTATGCATTGGAGCAGAGTACTGCAGTTGTTGGAAGAGAAGTGATCCATCTACCCTGAGCCAGACATCCTTGTGCTGCACATTGGAGGGAATGATGTCATCAGTCAACCACTCGGAAGGCTGTGGTTTCAAATCAAAGTAATTTTTGAACACCTGCAGTCGTTGTGGCCACTGTCATTTTGTGTGGTCTGACATAATTCGACAGATGTGGAACACAGCAAACTGTCAATGGGCAGTGCACAAGGCCAGACGTTTACATAATGGGTTCGTGCATGGCTTGATACACAGGGTCGGTGGATCTACAATCTGTCCTGACGGCATCACCACAAAAGATGTTCACCTGTTCAGAAGGGATAGCGTTCACCTAACGGAGGAAGGCATTGCCTTGTTCTTGACTGACCTCCACAATGGCGTGAGGAGAGCTATGCAGGATTGGCAACATGCAGTTTGTGCTATGCAGGATTGGCAACATGCAGCTTGTGAAAAGAATGGAAAACACCCATGACCAAGTAGGGACCAGTATGTTAAGTAAAACTCTTATGAAATGCGTATTGTAAAATATATTTTTATGAGTCTGGCAAATAACTGGTAAGAAGCTGGTGAAGATGCTGAGAAAGAACTGTTTCAGGAGAGTGCTAGCATGTACAATCGAATATGTATTGTATGTGTATATGTATAGTAGTATAGTTCCAACAAGTAAAGGAATGGTGCCTGTTACATGTGCAGATATCAAAGTTTGTTTCGGACTTAGGTTACGGAAATTATGATTTTTTTTCATATTTTGGTAGATAACTTTGCAAAGCAGCATCTGAATGTGCCAAGTAACACCTCATTTTGAAGACAGTATTGCTGGTTCCAACATGGTAAAAGAATTGCGCCTGTATGTTGGACACATGCAGATATCAGTTTGTTTGGAATTAGGTTATGGAAATTGATTTTTTTTCATATTTTGGTAAATAACTTTGCAAGGGAGCATGTCAGTGTGCCAAGTAATACCTCTTTTTGAAGACAGTGTTACTCCTTACAACATGGTAAAAGAACTGTGTCTGTGCACTCTACACATGTACAGATATCAGTTTTAGTCTTGTACGATTATGAAAATTATACATTTACAATACTTTTCATTATGCCCATATTTTTGCAAGGGAGCATGGTGATCACACAAATGATGCATCATTTTGAAGCTGACATTAAGATGTACAACTTCTACACTGATATGTAGGCTCTGTTACAGTTGATGTGATATGTTTTGTTTATCAAATTATGAAAAATAATATATTAATCATATTTCTGTGAATATCTCAAGAAAGGAACATCACACAGTAATGGTTAAGCTATCGTTTTAAAGCAGACATACATACTAAATTACATTCAAATTGTATGCGTCTGCATGGTGCATTGACCAAGATATTATGCTTTGTTTTTACAAAAAAGGTAAAAAATATGCACAATATCAGCATTCCTTGCCAAATATTTAATGACTTTGATATACACTATCAACATGTACACCGTTGGAAATGTCAGTGTCTGCTGGACTTTTGCGTTTACATTTTAGTCTAGCTCTTAGAGTTATGAACATTTGTTTTCTGTATGGTATTAGAAATGGATTTTCTGAAAATGAGCTCAGGCTGCACTGTTGTTCCTATGGTGGAATTAAGCAGGCAGCTTTTCCTGAGCTGCTCCGGAGTGAATGAGTTAAAGTGAAACAGATGCGATGTCCGTGAGTAGCAGAACACCTGGTGTATGGCTGGTGGCTGAAAAGTTATGAGCGCTGGTGCGTGCAGACGTCACCTTTATGGCCCACATACCTGCCTCCACATCAGACGTCTGACGCACCATGAGGAACTGAAAAAGCTTAGGAAACCTGGCCGGACAAGATGATTGAAGGGTAAACCCACTAGTAGAAAGTACAGTTGTGTACAATTCCCATAAATGTAGATGTTAGAGTGTATTCACTGTTGCAGTTGTTGCAGTCATCACACTTGGGTTATCTGCCTGCAGGTAGCCCTCAGTCGGCCTGAATACCAGAGCCTTGGGATTTCTGCGGTAGATGCTGTCGCCTCTTCCATGACGTCAGGTTGTCAGGGATATAAAACATGCAGCCGACGCCATTACATCAGTTTTTCTTGCCACAAATGTCAGGAGCACCCAAAATAGGAACCTATTAAATGGTGTGGAATACCTCCAGTAAAAACTAAATACCCCTGCCATAAAATATGGCCATAAAGAGGATCGGCAAAAAGGATAGAGAAAGCCAGGGGGCTGGGAGGGAGGGAAACCAGGAGTGTAACAGTGAATACACTCAAACATCTACATTTATGGTAAGTGCACACAACTGTACTATGGTTCTTAGTGTTTCACTGTTGCAGTCATCACACTTGGGTTGATTCCCAAAGCTGAGGAAGGGTGGAGGCAGTCAAAAGGTGTTAGGGCTGGCTATGCCTTGTAAGACTGCTGTAGCAAATCCAGCTCTGGATTTAGAAAAAACAGGTAAGTGGTAATGCTTGGTGAAGGTGTGTACAGAACTCCAGGCTGCAGCTTCCAGGATGTTCCTGGTAGGGACTCCCATGAGAAATGCTGCAGAGGTTGAAGTAGCCCTAGTGGAATGAGTTGTGATCCCCTGTGTGGTAGGTTTAACATGGTGTTTGTAGCAGAAATGGATGCAGTGTACTATCCATTTGGAAATGATTTGCTTTGAAATGGCCTGGCGCCTCTGCCCCTATAGCAAAGCTGACTAGCAGCTGGTCAGATTTTCTGAAACGTTTAGTCCCTGTAAAGGTAGAACCTGAGCTGTTTGTGCACATCCAAGGAGTGCAGGATCTTTCCCTTTTTATTCTGAGGATTAGGGAAAATGGTTGGCAAATGGATGGATTGGTTTAAAGCTACACTGGATACTACCTTGGGCATAAATGATGGGTTAAGTCCTGAGGGAAGCCTTGTCAGCACAGAAAATAATGAATGGTTCCACAGCCATTGTCTAACTCAGACACTCTTCTTGCTGAAGTGATGGCTAGAAGTAAGGCTGTTTTCCAAGAGAGGAATTTTAACTCTGCTGAAGCAGCAGGTTCAAAAGGGGGAAGCGTGAGCTTCTCCAGTACAAAGTAAAGGTCCAAGGCCAAGGTGGGAGCTCTCTTAGGGGACTTTAATTGTTAGCTCCTCTCAGGAACTGTTTGATGAGAGGGTGAGAAAAGAGGGGTGGCTCAGTATTATAATGAGTTGAGATGGCAGAAGCATGAATCTAAATGGAAGAGAAGGAGAGGCCTCTGTGGAGCAGCTCTGCTAAATAATCAAGGATTTGAGGTCAGGTCGGCACGGCTGTGTCCTTTCCTTGAGACAGACTCCAAGAACATCTTTTCCACTTTTCAGCATAAGATTTCCTAGTACTAGGCCTTCTGGCTTCAAGGATGACGTCCAGCACCTGTTTGCTGAGGGTTGCTGGTGGTGTATTCAGGGGATAAGACAGGCTGCAAGGTTTAGGGCTTGCAGCTGTGGATGCAAAATCTGTTGCTCCTGCCGAGACAGTAGGGAAGGGGTCTGACGTAGGTGCCAGGGTGGCACTGCTATCAGACTGTGTAGGAGTGGGTACCAGTGCTGGTGTGGCCAGTCTGGGGCAATAAGGATTGTCCTTGGCCCGTCCTGTATGATCTTGAGTAGTACTTTTGAGAGGGGCAGAGGAGGAAAGGCATAAATTCAGAGGTTTTCCTGTGTAAAGGATAGGGCATCCACCTTCCACGCTCTGCTGTGAGGATTCCTGATGCAAAATTTGCTCAATTGGTGGTTTTGGGGAGAGGCAAAGAGGTCCACCCTCTGGTGTCCCTCTCCTCTGGATTAGAAGTTTGAATGCGTTGGGTTCTAGTTTCCACTCCTGTGGGTCCAATAGATTTCTGCTCAAGTCTGCCAGTGAATTTTGTTTGCCTGGCAGGAATTGAGCTTGCAGGTGCACTTGGTTGCTCAACGCTGTGTTCCACAGGGCCATGGCTAACCTGAAGAGTGGGTAGGAATGGGTTCCCCCCTGCTTAATTTATGTACCACATAAAGTACAGTTTTGTACCTACCATAAATGTAGATGTTCGAAGATCCACATTGCTGCAGTCATAACCTGTGGGTAGTCCGCTGTCCTCGGTCGGCCCGAATACCAAAGAGTTAGGCTGGCGTCGGTCATGGTCGCTCAGATCTGACGTCAGTACGCCGAGGTATTAAAGCGCATGACCGACATCATATCCTCAGTCTTTCTTGCCCCAGAAGTCAGAAGGCCCTAAAAATAAAGGCCATAGCCAAAAACAGAAAACCTCCAAAACCCATGTACAAACAATATTTACAACCCAAACCACACAACCACTCCAAACTACAGAGGGGAAGGAGGGAGGTATTGGACTGCAGCAATGTGGATCTTCGAACATCTACATTTATGGTAGGTACAAAACTGTACTATGTTCTTCATCTCACATTGCTGCAGTCATAACCTGTGGGTAGAATCCCAAAGCAAAGGTAAAGGGAGGTTGGCAAAATCATAAAGCATTGGGAGCTGCTAACATGCCCTGTAAAACTGCAGTGGCAAACCCAGCCCTAGATTTGGAATAAAGAGGGAGATGGTAATGTTTAGAAAAAGTGTGCACTGAACTCCAAGTAGCTGCTTCCAAAATATCTTTAGTAGCTACACCCTTTAAAAAAGCAGTAGAAGTGGCAGTAGCCCTAGTGGAATGAGGTCTGATTCCAGCTGGAATCTCCTTACCATGATGAGAATAACAAAAGCAATACAATGGCCAATCCACTTAGAAATAGTTTGTTTTGAAACAGGTTTCCCCTGAGAGCCCAAAGCAAAAGAAACAAATAACTGTTGAGACTGTCTGAACCCTTTAGTTCTGCTCAAATAATAACGCAACTGCCTGTGAATATCCAAAGCGTGTAAAATTTTCTCCCCTTTATTTTGGGGATCAGCATAAAATGTAGGCAAATGAATAGATTGGTTCAAGGCCACATTTGAAACCACTTTAGGCATAAAAGTAGGGTTAGTACGCAGGGATACCCTATCCTTATGAAAAATCAGGAAGGGTTCAACTGCCATTAGAGCCTGTAATTCAGATACCCTTCTAGCAGACGTAATGGCCAACAAAAAAGCAGTCTTCCAAGACAAAAACTTCAACTCAGATGTAGCTGCAGGTTCAAAAGGAGGTAAAGTGAGTTTTTCCAACACAAAATTGAGATCCCAGGAAGGAGTAGGAGCTCTACGCGGGGGTCTTATGTTCTTTGCCCCTCTAAGAAATTGCTTAAACAAAGGATGAGAGAATAACGGTGGGTCACAGTCATAGTGAGCAGAAATGGCTGCAGCATGAACTTTTACAGAGGAGAAAGACAAACCCTTGTCTAATAATTCTGTAAGGTACTGAAGTGAAACACTCAAATTAGGCCCTGAAACATCAAAGCTCCTTGCTTTGCTCCAAATAAAAAATCTCCTCCATTTATCAGCATAAACTTTCCTTGTACTAGGCCTTCTGGCCTCCAAAATGACATTCAAAACTTGTTGAGGAAGCTGTGACCCTCCAGGTTCTAGAACAGAATATGCCAGGCTGTCAGATGCAGGGACTGTATCCTGACATTGAGGAAATGATTGCTTGCCTGGGACAAAAGGTGTGGAATTGATGGCAGAGGCCAAGGAGGCTCCCGTACTAAACTCCTCAGCAGAGGGTACCAGTGCTGCCGTGGCCAATCTGGAGCTATTAGAATCATGGAGGGCTTGCCCTGTCTGACCTTCAAGAGCACCTTGGGAAGGAGAGGCAGAGGAGGAAAGGCATAGACGTGAAGACTGTTCCAACTGAATGATAGAGCATCCACTTTCCAAGCTTTTGGATGAAACATCTTTGTGCAAAACTTTGGCAACTGGAAATTTAGTGGAGAAGCGAACAGATCTATGTCTGGAGTCCCCCAAATCACTGTCAACTGTCGAAATACATGAGGATCCAACTTCCACTCGTGGGGATCCACCATCTGTCTGTTCAAAACATCCGCTAAGGAGTTCTGTGCTCCTGGCAGAAACCTTGCCTGAAGAGTGAGATGCAAACTGAGAGCAGTCTCCCACAAAATCATAGCTTGCCTGCAAAGAGGGTACGAATGGGTTCCCCCTTGCTTGTTGATGTACCACATGACAGTTGTGTTGTCTGTTTGAATCAACACTTGTCCTGGGTGAAGAAGATCCTTGAAAGCCATCAATGCAAATTGGACTGCTAACATCTCCTTCAAGTTGATATGCAAATGTTGAAGTCTGGCAGGCCACGTGTCTTGAACCCATTTTCCATTGAGGTGTGCTCCCCAAGCCTTGTCTGAGGCATCTGTCGTTAAGATCTGACTCGCCTCTGGTCGGGTCACAGAGAGTCCCTTGTTTAGGTGACATTCCTGAGCCCACCACAAAAATTCCTTTTGAATGCAAGGTATTATCTGAATGACAGTGTCCAAATCGTGGCAGTGTTGAGTCCATACACTTTTGAGATACCATTGTAGCTTCCTCATATGCAGTTTGGCATTGGGAAGCACCAGAATACAAGATGCCATGAACCCCAAGGCTTGAAGGACTGTCCTTGCAGTCAGCCTGGACCGTAGAGACAATTGTTGGAAGTAAAGTGTAAGATTTCTTTGCTTGTCCGGGGTCAAAAAAGCCATCTGAGAGGCTGTATTCAGTCTCACACCCAGAAAGCACATGTCCTGAGAGGGTACTAGACTGGACTTTGTTTCGTTCACAGAATACCCTAGGCACCATAACACTGCCATAACATACTGCAGATGGTGAAGTAGCTTGTCTTTGTCTTGAGCAAGAATCAGGCAATCGTCCAAATAAAGATAAATTTGTATTCCTCTTAACCTTAAGAAGGCTATCACCGGAGCCAGAACCTTTGTGAATACCCTGGGCGCAGTAGATAAGCCAAAGGGCAATGCAGAGAACTGATAATGTAAAGTCCCAGCCCGAAAACGCAGGAATCTCCTGCAACTGGGCCTGATAGGAATATGAAGATAAGCCTCTGAGATCCAGAGTTACCATCCAGTGATCTTTGCCCAACAGAGGCAGAAGTTGTTGCAAAGTCAACATTTTGAATTTTGGAATGTCCAGGTTTGTGTTGAGGATAGATAGATCCAAAATTGGCCTCCAAGTGTTCCCTTTCTTTGGTACAAGAAACAGGCGAGAATAAAATCCTAGGCCCACTTCTGACAGAGGAACCTGCTGTATAGCCCCCATTTGAAGAAGTAAAGAAATCGGTTTGTGAGCCTCCACCCTTTGCTGAGGAGGAACGTCTGGGCATGCCTTTGAAAGGAGGCAATGTGTGGAAATAAAACTTGTAGCCTCGGTCTATAATGTCCAATACCCATTTGTCCTGGGTGACTAAAAGCCAATTTTGTCTGAAAAGTGCCAACTTTCCTCCCAGAGGAGCTGCCAGACAGGAAGGATCTGGCAGTTGAAGATGCAGGTCATTGGGTCTGTTTACGAAAGGACTGGCCCCTGCCCTCACCTGTAGGTTGTGCAGGGGAACTCCACGTTCTAGGCCTGAAAGAACCCTGAGCTCTGCCCCTACCACGTCTAGATCTGCCCCTAGACTGTAAATCTGAAGGGTAAGCCCATCCCTTAATAGGCCAATTTCTGCTAAACTTAGGGGGCTGTACCTGCAAAAAATCCTTAACAGTCTGCATAGACTTAGCTTTGTCTTCCATTTTCTTCAAGACTGACTCCACAGGAGAACCAAACAAAACTTCAGACTGAAGAGGAGCATCTAAAATTCGAGCTTTAACATGCTCTGACAAGTTCTGATCCTTAAGCCATGCGTGCCTACGAATAACTGATCCAGTGGCAGCCACCCTGGAAGAAGCCTGTAAAGCATCAAAACCACACTGCAAAGAATGCTTACCCACCTGATCAGAGGCATGAACCAAATCCTGTAATTCCTTACAGTCTATGCTCTCTGCCAAAGCATCTACCTTAGACTTTAACTGAGTAAGGAGAAACTTCTGGTACTTCAACATATGAAACTGGCAATTCAAAGCCCTCATAGCTAGAGTGGAAGAGGTATACACTTTTTTACCCCACCTATCCAAAGCTCTAGAATCTGTATCCATAGGAACTGGATTCTTTACAACAGAAGCCCTGACACCCTTAGGACCCTGGCTAATAGTTTCTGGGTCAGCCCTTGGGCTCTTATACAGATATTTATGAGCCTCTGGCACTCTAATACCTATCTGGTTTAACCGGTGCAGGAGGCAGAGAGTCTGGATTAAGGGAAGCTTCAGAGAAAACATCCTGGACAACATCCAAAACAGGAGGTATAGCCAAGGGCCTATGTTGTGGTAAAAACAAAAATTCCCTAAGCCTCTTTCGGGAATCTGAGAAATCCTGACCTTCCCATTTAAAATGCTCCCTCATAGAATGCAGGGTTTCTGAAAAAGAAAAATCCTCTGGAGGAGAAGCAGAAGGACTAGAATCCTCTGCGTCTGAATCAGAATAAGGAGGAAAATCCTGAATGTCTTCAGTCAAGACTCTGAGTAATCTGAAGAATGTTCCAAACCTTCCACCTCTGGCTCCACCCTAGGCCTCTTATCTGGGGGGGGCATAGAACCTCCAATTAAGGAAATCAAATCTTCTGCCATTTTAAGCATGTGTTTTTTAGGTACAGAGCCTGCAGAACTAGGACTGACACCAGAGGAAGACAAACCAGGCCTGACCTTGGAAGGTACCTTAGAGACAGAAGGGGAAGGCCTAACCACCTTATGCAAAGAAGGGAGTACAGCAACTTGAGAGGCCCCCTCAGCCTGACCCGACTCCTGAGAGGCCACATCTTGCAAAATTAAACGCTCCCCCTGAGACTCAGCTGAAACCTCGGCTGGATCCACAGATTCCACCGTAGTTTCTAAAGAACCGGCGTCCGGAACGGACTCATCCTGCTTGGACTTAATGATTTTTCCTTGCGCTTCTTAGCGGTAGTGGGCGTCGGAGGATCCGACGGCATATTGTAATTACACCGCTTACCGAAGACCAGCCTAGCGCAATCTAACCTACGTTTAATGGTGCGCTTATTAAAACTAGCACAAAAGCGACACCCGACTACGTCGTGCTCAGGCCCCAAACAAGGAATACAGAGAGAGTGGTAATCCCTATGAGGTATCTGTTTCCCACAAGAAATACAATTATTCACTTTTTCTGACATCCGGATTTAACTGAGGCAAGAAAAGACAAAACTATTACGGGGTACTTAGCCCAACTTGGTTTTCGGTCTGAAACTCAGAATACGAAAATTTCAGAACGCCGAACGGCACTTGCAAACGCTGCTTCTGCTTCGGACCATGCGGCAAGAAAGACTGAGGATATGACGTCGGTCATGCGCTTTAATACCTCGGCGTACTGACGTCAGATCTGAGCGACACCAGCCTAACTCTTTGGTATTCGGGCCGACCGAGGACAGCGGACTACCCACAGGTTATGACTGCAGCAATGTGAGATGAAGAACATCTGTGGTGTTGCCTGTCTATCAGGAGCTGCCATAGAAGGATAAGGTATTTGAAGGCTGTCAGAGCATTCTGTACAGCTAACATTTCTTTTTGACTGATATGCAGGGGAATTTGTCCCGGGCTCCATTTGCATTGAATGCACTTGCCTGCCATGTGAGCCCCCCATGCACAGTCTTATGTGTCTGTTGTCAGGGTTTGGATGGCAAGGGGTTGAGTGAAAGGAAGTCCCTTGTGGTTGCATGCCTCTGCCCTTAGACAAGGTATGATAAGAATCACTATTTCCAGGTCCTGAGAATGTTGACACCAGAGACTTAAGTACCACTGAAGTTTCCTCATATGCAGTCTTGCATATGGAATTAGCAGAATGTATGAGGCTATGAACCCTTGGGCTTGCAGTATTTTCCTTGCAGATAGTTGGGTTTTGGTGGCCATTAGTTTGAAGTAGTTTGTCAAATAGACCTGTTTTTCTGGCGTGAGGAATGCCATCTGGGAAGTTGTGTTCAAGCTTGCTCCCAGGAATACAATTTTCTGACTGGGCACCAGTTGTGATTTCTTTTCGTTGATGGTGTACCCCAGTGAAGTTAGGGGGTCTATTTACAAATGCCAGGTTATGAAGTAGCAATTCCTGACTGTCTGCTTGAATCAGGCAATCGTCCAAATATGGGCAAATTTGAATATTTGTCTGCAGTATGTAATGGCTGGAGTCAGGCACTTAGTGAATACTCTGGACGCAGTAGATAAGACAAAGGGAAGCGCAGAGAACTGATGGTGCATAGAGCCTGCCCTGAAACTTAGATATTTCCTGCAAGACTCTTACGGGGATATGCAGATGAGCTTCTTTGAAGTCTAGGGTGACTAACCAGGTATCCTTGGCTAGCACAGGAAGAAGCTGTTGCAGTGTAAACATTCTGAATGTTGGGACCACCAGAAAGGTGTTGAGAATTGACAGATCCAGGATAGGGTACCAAGAGCTCGCTTTTCTGGGCACCAGGAACAGACTGGAGTAGAAATCCTGACCCCTTTGTTCTACTGGAACAGGTTGAATAGCCCTGATATTGAGAAGGGAAAGTACTTGCTTTTGAGCCTCTGCCCACTGGTTTGGAGGAAGGTCTGGCAAACAGCTTGGGGTTGGCAGTGAGTGGAAATAGAATCTGTATCCCTAGGATACAATGTTTAGAACCCATCTGTCCTGAGTAATGGACATCCAGTTTTTTGCATGAAGGGCAAGTTTTCCTCCTAGGAGTGCAAGTACTTGGGCATGGCTGGGAAGGATGATTGAAAAGTCAGTGAACTTTTTCCATAAGGGGGTGGCTTACCACTCCTTGTTTTTGAGGTGGGAGCACTCCATTGTTTAGAACTCTGCATACCCTGAGACTGAAGTCTTGGTCTGTTTCCCCTGGGTTTGGACTGAGAAGGCCTGGGATGGACTGGAAAGGACCAGTTTTTAGAAAGCCAATGCCTACTGAATCTAGGTGGCTGCACCTGTAAGAAATCTTTTAACAGTTTGCATAAATTTAGCTTTTTCCTCCATCTTTTAACAACTTCTGCTTTTGTGCCAAACAAACTATCCTGATTTAATGGAGCATCTAGTAATTTTGCTTTGACATGGTGTGGCAAGATTTTTTCGTTCAGACAAGCATGCCTTCTCAGTACAGACCCAGTGACAGCAGCCCTGCAAGATGCTTCTAAGACATCAAACCCACAATGCAAATTAGGTTTACTAACTTGGTTTTCAGAATGCACTAACTCTTGTAAATCTTTATTTTCTGCATAATCTGGAAGTAACACCATTTTTTGTTTAATTAGTTCCATAATATGCTGCTGGTACTTCATGGCAAAAGTTGCAGAAGTATACACCTTCTTACCCCCATCTGTCTAAAGTTCTAGAATCCCTGTCTGAAGGGGTAGGGTTTTTGGCTGTAGTAGCCTTAATGCCTTTAGGTCCCTGCAAAATGGTCTCCGGATCCACAGTAGGATTCCTAGAGAAATTTGAGAGAGTCAGGTACTCTATTACCTGTCAGGTTTTCTAGGGGCTGGTAAAGTGCCAGGAGTAAGACTGGATTCCACGAAGACATCTACAATATCCAGGACAATGTGTATAGCTAGAGGCCTGTGCTGAGGCAAGTCTAAAAATTCTGAGTGTCTTTTTGGACTAAGGATAGTCCTGGCATTCACAGCGGAAATGCTGTCTTAAGGTATGCAAGGTTTCACCAAAAGAAAAATCTTCTGGAGGGGAGGCAGAGGGAATGGAATCCTCTGCATCTGAATCCTCATAGGTAGATAAGGGTATGTCCTGGTAATCAGAAGGATCAGAGTCTTTGGACTCCTGGGCTGTAGAATCAGAAGGAAATTCAATTCTTTTTTTAGCGGGGGAAGGCTGGCTTCCCCTAATTAGGGTAAGAAGGTCTTCAGCTATTCTAAGCATTTGTTTTTGTGGCATGGGAGCTTCAGCATGCACTTTGGTCGTCAGATTTCTAGACGTAGTGCGAACTCTGGGCCTGAGAAACTCGGTAGTTTTAGCCAAAAACAAAGTTGCCGGTTTAATAAGAACATCTGAAGGTCAGAATACACCCTCAGAAGCCAGTGCCTGCACAGCGGCTCTGGACCCATCCAAGGTAAAGACATCCGCAAGTTCCACAGTCGAAGAAGCATCTCGCGGCATACCGGACTCCGAAGGAATCTCAGCAGAAGCACGCAAATCTGTAGAAGTGGGTATCGGGGGCTGCAAAGGCACCTCACAGAGTACCAGCGGACTGGCGACTAGCTTAACAGAATCGTTGGCAGTTTTGGACCTATGCGGTGTCTTTTTATCCCTACGTTTTTTTTTCCAGAAGATCGCTAGTCAGATGGCTATTGAAGCCATTTCGGAATACGGAGAAAGAGCGAAAGAATTAGCGACCAGGATAGCCAGACAACAAACAGTTCGGGCGGTAAACAAGGCAGAAAACCGGCAGCGAGGGACGTCGTGGTCTGGGCCTAAACAGGTGACGCAGTAAGAATGAAAATCTCTGAGGGATTTGCTTTCTACAGGCAAGCCTATTAACTTTCTGACATCGGTTGGAGCAATCTCTAACAGGGTACTTAGCTTTAGAAGACTTCAGATTTGAAAAATGAAAATTTCAGGTAGCAGCCAACCAGCACTTGCTAACTGCTTCTGCTTTGGGCTCCTACGCAGCAAGAAAGACTGATGTGATGGTGTCAGCTGCATGTTTTATACTCTGCAACACTGGAATAGAAGGACATCACTAGATGGCCTACAGAGCTATCACCCACTTATACAGAGACATCCAGTGGAGGCTGGACAGTCAAAGAATCCAGCCAAGACTTCTTGGCTGCCTTCTTGCTTAATGGAAGTACCTCAGAATTAATCGATTTTGCCATGCTATCCTAGGCTAAATATTTATGCCTCTGGTTCTTGAGATAGAATCCAGTTGTCTTCCATGGACAGCTAAGAGACTTGGGCACAAATGCCTTACAAACACTGTCGGAGGTATGGTCGTGGGAAGCACTCCAAGATGCTGCTCATGATAATCCTCATGACAAATCTAGCACACCAAGATGCTGCTCATGATGATCATGACGAATCTGCCTCCCACACGGACACTCTCCCTTCTTGGATGACATGAACTCCAGTAAAGGAAAAAAAGACCAACAACAAAAAGAAAAAAAAATACCCCAATGGGGCACTTAACTGATGGCTAGGTATTCAGCTCAGCAAAGGTTGTTCAAACCAACAAGTGACTGGCATTCAGACTGCTGGCAAAGTTCTGGGAAACTGCATCCTATGTCATCTTTATGCCCTACGTCCTGTGTGGGGAGCATACATGTTATGTATGGAGCATACAAGATCTAAAGGCTTTGGTATACTGGTTGAAAGTTGGGCTATCCTTATCAGGAGATCCCAAAGGTAAAAAATACTGCAAGTGTGACATAGGAGGACACCTTGTTCGCAAGCAAGAGAAGTTAAAGAACTTTTTCACCATGCATAGCCCAAATACCAAAGCAACCAATGTGCCAAACCAGCATTAAAATTAGCTCCGGAGACTTAAATCATATCAAACTGCTATAAAATATTTATCAGCAATTTAGACCATATTTTTTGCCATTGTGTAAAATCTCCCCAGTACATTCAAATAACTTTGCTTGTAGTAAAATCACGACCCAATGTTAAAAACACTGAGCATACTCACATGTACAATAAATAAAGTACAGTTGTGTACACTTACCATAAATGTAGATGTTAGAGTGTATTCACTGTTGCAGTCATCACATTTGGGTTATCCCTGCCAAGGTAGCCCTCGGCCGGCCTGAATATCAGAGGCTTAATATTTGTATTTCTGCGTCGGTTACTGTCACTTGAAGACTGACGTCAGTAGTATAAAGTAATTTCCAAGAGAGGAATTTTAACTCTGCTGAAGCAGCAGGTTCAAGAGAGGGAAGCGTGAGCTTCTGCAGTACAAAGTTAAGGTCCCAGGCCGGGGAGGGAGCTCTCCTAGGGGGCCTTAAATTAGCTCCTCTCAGGAACTATTTGATGAGGGGGCGAGAAAAGAGAGGAGGCTCAGCATTACGAGCTGAGATGGCAGAGGCATGAATCTTAGTGGATGAGAAGGATAGGTCTCTGTGGAGCAGCTCTGCTAGGTAAATCCAGTATATGAGGTAAGGTGGGCACGGCTGTGTCCTTTCCTTCAGACCGACTCCAAGAACAATATCTTTTCCACTTTTCAGAATAGGATTTCCTAGTACTAGGCCTTCTGGCCTCAAGGATGACATCCAACACCTGTTTGCAGAGGGTTGCAGGTTGTGTATTCAGGGGATAAGTCAGGCTGCAAGGTTTAGGGTTTGCAGTTGTGGATGCAAAATCTATCCCTCCTGCTGGGACAGCAGGGAGGGTGTCTGATGTAGGTGCCAGGGTGGCACTGCAGTCAGAATGCAGAGTGGGTACCAGTGCTGGCGTGGCCAGTCTGGGGCAATAAGGATTGTCCTGGGCCTGTCCTGTTTGATCTTGAGTAGTACTTTTGAGAGTAGGGGCAGAGGAGTAAAGGCATAAACTGGGAGGCCTTCCCCTGAAAAGGATAAAGCATCCACCTTCCAAGCTCTGCTGTGAGGCTTTCTGGTGCAAAAATTGCTGAATTGATGGTTTTGGGGGGAGGCAAAGAGGTCCAACTCTGTTGTCACCCACCTCTGGATTAGAAGTTTGAATGAGTTGGGTTCCAGTTTTCACTTGTGTGGGTCAGTAGATTTCTGCTCAAGTCTGCCAGTGAATTTTGTTTGCCTGGCAGGAATTGAGCTTGCAGGTGCACTTGGTTGCTCAAGGCCGTGTTCCACAGGGCCATGGCTAACCTGCAGAGTGGGTAGGAATGGGTTCCCCCTCTGCTTGTTTATGTACCACATAACTTTGGTGTTGTCCATCTTTATCAGGAGCTGTCCTGAAAGGATAAGGTGCTTGAAGGCTGTCAGAGCATTCTGTACAGCTAACATCCCTTTTTGATCGATATGCAGGGGGATTTGTCCTGGGCTCCATTTGCCTTGAATGCATTTGCCTGCCATGTGAGCCCCCCATGCATAGTCTGATGCGTCTGGTGTCAGGGTTTGGGCGGCGGGGATTGAGTGAAAGGAAGTCCAATGGTGTGGTTACTTGCCTCTGCCCTTAGACAAGGTATGAGAGGAATCACTGTTTCCAGGTCCTGAGAATGTTGACACCAGAGACTTTTTAAGTACCACAAGTTTCCTCATATGCAGTCCTGCATATGGAATTCGCAGAATGCATGAGGCCATGAACCCCTAGGGCTTGCAGTATTTTCCTTGCAGATAGCTGGGTTTTGGTGGCTATTAGAAGTAGTTTGTCAAATAGACCTGTTTTTCTGCAGCGATGAACGCCATCTGGGAAGTTGTGTTCAAGCTTGCTCCCAGGAATACAACCTTTTGACTGGGTACCAGTTATGATTTATTTTCATTGATGGTGTACTCCAGTGAAGTTAGGAGTCTCTTTACAAATGCCAGGTGCTGAAGTAGCAATTCCTGACTGTCCGCCTGAATCAGACAATCGTCCAAATACAGGTACATTTGAATATTTCTCTGCCTGCAGTATGCAATGGCTGGAGCCAGGCACTTTGTGGAATACACTGGGCGCAGCAGTAGATAAGCCAAAGGGAAGTGCAGAGAACTGACCGTGCACAGAGCCTGTCCTGAAACGTAGATATTTCCTGCAAGACTCCCTTATGGGGATGTGCAAATAAGCTTCTTTTAAGTCTAGGATGATTAACCAGGCATCCTTGGCTAGCCTAGGAAGGAGCTGTTGCAGTGTAAGCATTCTGAATTTTGGGACCACCAGAAAGGTGTTGAGAATTAAAAGATACATGATAGGGCGCCAAGAGCTCCCTTTTCTGGGCACTAGGAACAGTCTGGAGTAAAAACCCTGTCCCCTTTGTTCTACTGGGAGAGGTTGAATAGCCTTGATATTGAGAAGGGAAAGTACTTGTTTTTGAGCCTCTGCCCACTGGTTTGGAGGAAGGTCTGGCAACCCACTTGGGGATGGCAGTGAGTGGAAGTAGAATCTGTATCCCTGGGATACAATGTTTAGAATCTATCGGTCCCGAGCAATGGACATCCAGTTTTTTGCATGAAGGGCAAGTTTTCCTCCTAGGGGAGCAAGTAGTTGGGCATGGTTGGGTAGGGTGACTGAAAAGTCATTGTGAACTTTTTCCACAGAGGGATGGCTTAGAACTCCCTTTTTTTGAGGTGGGAGCACTCCATTGTTTAGATCTCTGCATTCCCTGAGACAGTAGTCTTGTGGCCTGTTTCCCCTGAGTTTGGGCTGAAGGCCTGGGAGGGGCAGGAAAGGACCAGTTTTTAGCAAGACAATGCCTACTGAATCTAGGCGGCTCCACCTGTAAGAAATCTTTAACAGTGTGCATAAATGTAACTTTTTCCTCCATCTTTTTAAGAACTTCTGCTTTTGTGCCAAACAATCTTGATTTAATGGAGCACCTAGCAATTTTGCTTTGATATGGTCTAGCAAGATTTGTTCCTTCAGCCAAGCATGCCTTCTCATAACAGACCCAGTGACAGCAGCCCTGCAAGATGCTTCTACGGCATCAAAACCACACTGCAAAATATGTTTACTAACTTGGTTTGCAGAATGCATTAACTCTTGTAAATCTATTTTCTGCACAATCTGGAAGTAACGTTTGTTGCTTAATTAGTTCCATAATATGTTGCTGGTACTTCAACATGTGAAACTGGCAATTCAAAGCTCTGATGGCAAGAGTTGCAGAGGTATACACCTTCTTACCCCATCTGTCTAAAGCTCTAGAATCTCTGTCTGAAGAGGTAGGGTTCTTGGCTGTAGTAGCCTTAATGCCTTTAGGTCCCTGGGAAGTGGTCTCTGGATCCACAGTAGAAATCTTAGAGAGAAATTTGACAGAGTCAGGTACTCTGTAGTACCAGTCAGGTTTTCTAGGAGCTGGTGGTAAGGTTTCAGGAGTAAGACTGGATTCCATGAAGACATCATCCACAATATCCAAGACAGGGGGTATAGCTAGAGGCCTGTGCTGAGGCAAGTCTAAAAATTCAGAGTCTCTTTTTGGACTGAGGATAGTCTTGGCATTCCCAACGGAAATGCTCTCTTAAGGTATGCAAAGTTTCACCAAAGGAACCCCCCCCCCCCGGGGGGGCAGAAGGAATGGAATCCTCCGCATCTGAATCCTCACAGGTAGATAAGGGTAAGCCCTGGTAATCAGAGGGATCAGAGTTATTGGACTCATGGTCTGTAGACTCAGAAGGAAATTCCATTCTGTGTCTTTTAGTGAAGGAAGGCAATCTTCCTCTAGAGTAATAAGGTCTTCAGCCATTTTAAGCATTTGTTTCTGTGGCATGGGAGCTTGAGCATGCGCTTTACCAGTTTTCTAGGCGTAGTGTGAACTCTGCCCAAGAAACTCGGTTTTAGTCAAAAAAAAGTTGTGGGTTTAATACGAACATCGGAAAGTCGGAATACATCCTCAGAAGCCAGTGCTTGCACAGCGGCTCTGGACCCATCTAAGGTAGAGACATCCGCAGGTTCCATAGTCAAAGAAGCATCTCGCGGCATACAAGACTCTGAATGGGTCTCAGCAGAGGCCTGCGAATCTGTAGAAGCAGGTATCAGGGTCTGCAAAGGCGCCTCACTGAGTACTGGCGACTAGCATAGTCTGCAGTTTTGGACCTATGCGGTCTTTGTCTTTATCCTTACATTTTTTCAGAAGATCGGCAGTCAGATGGCTTATCGAAGCCAGTTCTGAATACGGAGAACGAGCACAAAAGAATTTAGTGACAAAGATAGCCCGACGACGAATAGTTCGGGCGTTAAAGAAGGCACAAAACCGGCAGCGAAGGACATCGTGGTCTGGGCCTAAACAGCTGACGCAGTAAGAATGAAAATCTCTGAGGTATTTGCTTTCCGCAGGCAAGACAATTAACTTTTTGACATCGGTTAGAGCAAGAAAAAAGGATCCCCAACAGGGTACTTAGCTTTAGAAGACTTCAGGCTTGAAACTCGAGAAACGAATTTCAGGTAGTGGCCGACCGGCACTTGTGAACTGCTTCTGTTTCGGGCTCCTACGCGGCAAGAAAAGCTGATGTAATGGCATCGGCTGCATGCTTTATACCCCTGACGACCTGACGTCATGGAAGAGGCGACAGCATCCTACGCAGAAATCCCAAGACTGGTATTCAGGCCGACTGATTGCTACCTGCAGGCAGATAACCCAAGTGTGATGACTGCAACAATGAAACACGAAGAAAGTACAGTTTTGTACCTACCATAAATGTAGATGTCCGAACTGGATAGCATCTGCAGTCATAACAACTGGGTTGTCCTGTCGTCAGGCAGCCCTTCGGTCGGCCGGATTCCAAAGTCCGGGTCCGGCTTTGGCTGATGTCGCACTTCACCCGACGTCATCTCTGCTGGTCTTCGGGTATAAAGGCATCAGCCGACGCCATTTTCCTCAGTGTTTCTTGCCCCAGATGCCAGTTGCCCTCTTGGAAGGCTAAATTATGGGTAAATGCCAATGTTTCCAAAAAGATAGAAGGCAAACACAAAAAATAAGCATGTATGTAAATATATACAAACAAATACACCATAAGAGACTCCCCCCACCAGCTAGCTATTAGAAGGGTAAATACCCTAGGAGTACCACAGAGGGGAAGGAGGGAGGGTAATCCTGACTGCAGATGCTATCCAGTTCGGACATCTACATTTATGGTAGGTACAAAACTGTACTATGTCCTTCATGGATGCATCTGCAGTCATAACAACTGGGTAGAATACCATAGCCAACTAGGAGAGGAGGAAGAATAGATTATGGTGTGGTTAGGATCCCTTGCAGTACAGCAGTGGCAAACCCTGCTCGGGATCTGGAATACAGAGGTAAATTATAATGCTTGGCAAATGTATGCACGGAGGTCCAAGTAGCCGCCTCAATAATGTCCTTGGTTGCCACTCCTCGTAAGAAAGCTGTGGTAGTGGCTGTTGCCCTTGTAGAATGAGGCCTTATGTTCTGTGGAATTGGTTTTCCATGGAAGGAGTAACAGAATCGTATGCAATTTCCTATCCATTTGGAGATTGTCTGTTTGGAAATAGCTTTTCCTTCCCTTCCTGTTGCATAGGCTACAAAAAGCTGGTCAGTTTTTCTGTTACTTTTGTTCTGTCCAGGTAGTAGCGTAGCTGTCTATGTACATCCAAGGTATGCAGCATTCTTTCCCTCTGTTTTGTGGGTTGGGGAAGAAGGTAGGTAGGTGGATTGCCTGGTTTAAAGACACTCTGGATACCACCTTAGGCATAAATGTAGGATTAGTCCTCATGGACACTATCTTGGTGGAAGATTAGGAAGGGTTGTACTGCCATTAGGGCCTGAAGTTCAGAAACCCTCCTTGCTGAGGTTATTGCCAGTAGGAAAGCAGTTTTCCACGATAGATGCTGTAGGTCTGCTGTTGCTGCTGGTTCAAAAGGTGCAAGTGTCAACTTTTCTAGCACAAAGTTCAAATCCCAAGCTGGCAATGGTGGTTTCCTAGGAGGTTTTACATTCTTGATCCCTCTGAGGAACTGCCTGAGTAAAGGATGTGAAAAGACAGGTGGATCAAAGCTGTATTCTGCTGAAATAGCTGATGCATGTATCTTGATGGAGGAATAGGACAGGCCTGTATGTAGAAGCTCTGCCAAATACTCCAGAATGTTAGCAATATCTATATTCGACACATCTTTTCCTCTTTCAGCACTCCAAATGACAAACCTTTTCCATTTTCCTGCATAGTTCCTTCTTGTTGAAGGTCTGCGGGCTTCAAGGATAATGTCCTTAACCCTTTGGGAAAGTTCTGGATTAGTTGCTATGTGATGTTCCATGCAGTCAGTTGCAACGTTTTTAGGTTTGGATGCATGATGCTGTAGTTGTTCTGAGTTAAAGGCATCAGGGGTATTAACCACATTTTGTCCCGAGACATGCTCCTCAGCAATGGGTACCAGTGTTGTCTTGGCCAGTTTGGAGCTATCAGGGTTATCCTTGGACGTTCCTCCTTGATTTTTAGTAATACCTTGTGTATCAAGGGAAGAGGTGGGAATGCATATGCTGTCAGACCTTTCCAGCTGAAGGAGAGCGAATCCACTTTCCATGCAAGTGGGTGGAATGTCCTTGTGCAGAATTTTTTGAGCTGGTGATTGAGAGGGGAAGCGAATAGATCTATCTGTGGCATTCCCCATTTCTTTGAGATGGTCTTGAAGATGTCCGGTGTAGCATCCATTCGTGAGCATCCGAGGTGGTTCTGCTTAACATGTCTGCTAGAGTATTCTCCTTTCCTGGTACAAATATTGCCTGTAACTGGATGTTGTAGCTGAGTACCAGGTTCCAAAGGTCCAAAGTCATTCTGCATAGGGGGTATGAATGAGTGCCTCCCTGTTTGTTGATGTACCACATGACTGTGGTGTTGTCTGTCCTTATCATCAAATGGCCTTCTTTGAGAAATGGTCTGAATTTTTGGATTGCCAGTTTTACTGCCAGCATTTCTTTTAGGTTGATGTGCAGGTGAAGCTGGTCCTCGGTCCACAATCCTTGTACGCATTTGTCCAGCATGTGAGCCCCCCATCCTAGGTCTGAGGCGTCTGTTGTGATGGTTTGGCTTGCTTGATAGTTGTGAAAGGGTAGGCCTGGGTTTGACTGGCATGCTTGAGCCCACCATAGGAACTCCTGTTTTAGGCATGGGATTAGTGGAATTTCTGCTTCTAGGCTGTGCCTGTGTTGGGACCATAAATTCTTTAGGTACCACTGTAGTTTTCTCATATGTAGTCTGGCATGTGGAACCAAGATTATGCATGATGCCATGAAGCCCAAGGCCTGCAGAACTTTTCTTGCTGTTAGTTTGTTCTGTCTTGTTAGTGCCAAGAAGTAAAGAGGGAGTTCTTTTTGTTTTTCTGCAGTTAGGAATGCCATTTGTTTTACTGTGTCCAATTCACCAAGAATGTCCTTGTTTGGGATGGTATCAGCCTTGACTTTTGTAAATTGACTGTGTATCCCAGTGCTTGTAGCAAGTAAATGACCCTTTGTAAATCTGTTGTCAGCTTGCTTTTGTTGTCCCCTTGTAGCAGGCAGTCGTCCAGGTATGGATAAATTTGGATTCCTGTAGTCTGCAGTGGACGATTACTGATGCCAGGCATATTGTGAATACTCTGGGCGCAGTAGATAAGCCAAAGGGCAATGCTGAGAATTGATAGTGCTCTGATCCTGCAAGAAATCTGAGGTATCTTCTGCAAATTGGTCGAATGGGGACGTGCAGGTATGCCTCCTTGAGATCTAGAGTTACCAGCCAACACTCCTTGCCCAGCATGGGAAGAAGTTGCTGTAGGGTCAGCATTTTGAATTTTGGGACAATGATGTATGTATTTATGGTGGACAGGTCGAGAATAGGTCTCCAACTTTTTTCCTTTCTTGGAACTAGGAATAGTCTGGAGTAGAATCCTTTGCCTTGTTCTGTTATTGGTACTCTTTCCACAGCTCTCATCTTTGTTAATTGCATTATCTGCTGTAGAGCTTCTGTTTCTAGATTTGGAGGCAGGTTTGGCATTCCTCTTTTGACTGGTAAAGTGTGGAAGTGGAACCGGTAACCTTGGTCTATGGTTTGCAAAATCCACTTGTCTTTTGTGATATAGTGCCAGTTCTTGAAAATAAGGTTAATTTTCCGCCTAATGGTGCTGCTATTTGTTCCCTGGTAGGCGGAGTTAGAATCAAGTCACTGTGATTGTGCTGTTGTAGTGGTAGTGGCTGTGTCTGTGCCTCTGTTATTACCTTGCCACTGTCGTCCTCTGTAGGCACCCCTCTGGATTGATTTCTGCCTTTGGAACGCCTATTCCTGCCCCTTTGGGATCTTGTGGAGTCAGGAAAGGACCAATTTTGGCAGGCCAGTTCCTGCTAAACCTTGGGGCTGAACCTGCAAGAAATCTTTAACCGCTTGTACAGATTTTGCCTTTTCTTCCATTTTCTTCATTACCTGCTGGGCAGGTGTACCAAACAAACTGGCCTTATCCATAGGAGCATCTAATAACTTAGCTTTAACATGATAAGACCTGTTCCTTCAGCCATGCATGTCTTCTTATCACTGTGCCAGTCATGGCTGATCTAAATGAAGCCTCCAGTGCATCATAGCCACATTTTAAGGAATGGTTACTAACCTGTTGTATGTTATTTACCATTTCTAATACATATTTCTTATCTATAGAGTCATCAGAGGATAGCTTTTTAGTTAACTGATCAAGCATAAACTCTTGGTATTGTATCATGTGAAACTGACAGTTTAAAGCTCTAGCTGAGAGAGTAGCTGAGGTGTAAACTTTTGTGCCCCATCTGTCTAAAGACCTGGCTTCCCTTTCAGAAGGAATAGGGTTTTTTGCTGTGGTCGAGGCTACTGCCTTAGGCCCCTGGGATATAGTTTCGGGGTCTGCAAGTGGGGCCTTGTATAGGTGATGATGAGTGTCTGGTACCCTGTAAAATCTATCTGGTTTGGCAGGGGCTGGAGGTAAGGAATCTGGTGCCGTGCAGACATCATTAAATGCATCGTCCACAACAGAGAGGACAGGAGGTATAGCTAAGGGCCTGTGTTGCGGAAGGTGCAAAAAAGTCCTAAGTCTTTTTCTGGAATTTGAGAAATCCTGTCCCTGCCATTGGAATTGTTCTCGCATGGCATGTAAGGTTTCCCCAAAGGAGAATTCTTCTGGTGGAGAAGCAGCTGGAATGGATTCTTCAGCATCTGAGTCTTCATAATTGGAGAAAGGAGCCTCTGGCTGGTCTGTAATATCTGAGTCATCCGCAGAATCAGAGGACACAGGCTCGGGGGGCTCTGCTCTAGGTCTCTTTTCTGGGGGCTGAGAGGCCCTGTCTGTGTGAGATTGAGATCCCCTAATTAAGGATATTAAATCTTCTGCCAGAGTAAGCATTTGTGAACTAGAAGTGGGCCTGGTTGAGGGGGGGTTTAACAGGCACTGATTTAGTAGATTTGGCTGCTTTAGCCCTGGCAAAGGCCTTAATAGACATGGCTGCAGGAGGCCTAGCAGCACCACGTGCTGGGGTAGAGACATCCAAAGGGATGGTGTCTGATAAGTCACTAGTAACCACTGTTGTAGGTAAAATTTCTGAGGCCGATTCAAGTAAGGTAGCAGGAACCTCAGTAGTAGTCATTGATTCAGCTGTACTTTGATCAGTTTTCTCGGTTTCGGCCGAAACCGAGACACTCGCGGTTTGCTTAACCATGGTTTCGCCGAAACCGCGGACCGCGAGTGTCGGTCTTTTTCCTTGCGTTTTTTAACAATTTGGGTAGTCGGAGGATCCGACGGCATAATGTACGCAAAATCTGAGCCGAAAAACTGTTCAGCAAACTCCGACCGACGCCTAAGCGTACGTCGGTTGAATGAAGCACAGGCGAACAGGCTGCTACGTCGTGGTCTGGGCCTAAACAAGGCAAACAGTAAGAGTGGAAATCTTTATGAGGTATTGGTTTCCCACAAGTTAAACAGTTATTGACTTTTTCTGACATCGGCTGAGGCAAGAAAGAGTCCCCAACGGGGTACTTAGCTTTTTAGAAGTCTTCGAAGTAGTATTCGGTAGTAGTAATCTCTGGATCTGACCGACCGGCACTTGCGAACAGCTTCTGCTTCGGGCGCCACGCGGCAAGAAAGACTGAGGAAAATGGCGTCGGCTGATGCCTTTATACCCGAAGACCAGCAGAGATGACGTCGGGTGAAGTGTGACATCAGCCGAAGCCGGACCCGGACTTTGGAATCCGGCCGACCGAAGGGCTGCCTGACGACAGGACAACCCAGTTGTTATGACTGCAGATGCATCCATGAAGGACATCATGTGTGGTTCTCCCTTCCTTGCAACTTAAGCCTGACGGTCTGAAAGGATGTGCTTGGTTCCTAGGCCTTGGCAGCCTTCTGAGGGTTCACACCACAAGTACTAGGAGAGCTGGACTGATGGTCTAAGACCTAGACAGGTACAGCAGTACAAGTGTCCGATGCAGACCACAAAAACAGGAAGTCAAAGGAGTTGGAAAACTCTTCCAAATTTCTTTTTCTGCCAAGGGGAGAGGCCCACCAAGAGAGACCTTCACCGTGGCCTCTTGTGCAAAATCACTGACAAGCTTATTCTTGAGAAAAATTCTTTAGAGAATTCAACCCACTACTTACAGTTTTAGGAGTAAGGAAAAGGCACATCTGACCAAATCTTATTCTGTGCTGTCCACCAAGACAGAACGCACAAGTACTATCCACCAAGACAGAACGCACAAGTACTATCCACCAAGACAGAACGCACAAGTACTATCCACCAAGACAGAACGCACAAGTACTATCCACCAAGACAGAACGCACAAGTACTATCCACCAAGACAGAACGCACAAGTACTATCCACCAAGACAGAACGCACAAGTACTATCCACCAAGACAGAACGCACAAGTACTATCCACCAAGACAGAACGCACAAGTACTATCCACCAAGACAGAACGCACAAGTACTATCCACCAAGACAGAACGCACAAGTACTATCCACCAAGACAGAACGCACAAGTACTATCCACCAAGACAGAACGCACAAGTACTATGAGCATCCTTGTCAGGAGTGTCTACTGCAGGAACATTTACCTTTATTGACAGACATTATGTTTACATATAATTTTCACACAAAAACAGTTCAATGGGAATGCTTAATCTGGCTAAAACTGTAGTTGAAGCATACTTCCAATACACATCCGGCTAAAACTGTAGTTGAAGCATACTTCCAATATGAATCTGGCTAAACCTGCAGTTGAAGCATACTGCCAATACTCAACCTCGCTAAAACTGTAGCTGAAGCATACTTCCAATCCTAGTCTGGCTAAAACTGTAGTTGAAGCATAGTGCCAATACTCAAGCTGAGTCAATGCTCTGAGCCAATACTCAATCTCAATATTTACTCTAACTGCAACTGAAAGCTCTCCAGGTGTAGCATCTCTAAGCCACTGAGGACCTGATCACTTTGGACCCCCCCCCCTCACTTGTGTGAGCAAGGAATCCTCTCACTCCAGCTAAAAGCAAAGAAAACTCTAACCAGCAATCATCAAAAAATAGACTGCAGCCCCAGGTTTAACTCCAGGAACCTTGTTGCCACTTGTGTAGTGTAGGTGCCAGCTTTTGTAACTACTGTTCTGCCTTGTTAAAATCTGTTACAGGTCATCTAGAGTGCATACCTCAGGGGCAACAGCTGTAAACTTTCTTCCTCTTAGCCTACCCCCACCCCTCTCATCCGTTTCACTGTTGAAAATTTGTTGTATGTTAAGGTATTTAGCTCCTCTCAGAGTAGTCATAGCCTTCAGTCCCTCCGCCTCAATACTTGTTCTTCACTAAACACCAGAGGCGCAAAGTCTCCAGCTGCTTTTATCTTTAGCTATATTGTGTGCAGCAAACAATGAGCAAAGGGGAATACAAGTATAAAAGAGAATAAAATCTGCCATTGCAGACTAGTAGGCAGCATACAACTTCCACCTGTGGTGTACTCCTACACAGTTTTTCTTGGAGAAACCTTCCAGTCCTTGAACAAGAGTGCCTCTATGTTTACCTTATTTCCTTGGCTGTCCTTGATAATTAGCTAGGTTTAGCAGAGTCTCAGATTCTCCCCTTCTACTTTAAATTCCAATTGAAGGTTTCCTTCCCTTCCCCCACCCCCCAAGGGATTGCTCAGGTACAACACACCAAAGGTTTTAAAAACCCTGGATGCCATATTTGCTCTAATTGCAGCTGAAAGCCCTCCAGGTGTAGCATCTCTAGTAAGTGACATCATTATTTTTTTTTCAGTGTTGTATTCCACACTGTAAACTCACTGCCCCTGCATAGTACAGTCATTTCTCTCGAAGGTAGCTTTCCAGTTATTTTTTATTTTTGCTGGTATAGTTTATATTTGGCTATTATATGTTTTTGTTTTTGCTTGTTCCCAATTTCAGTAAACCTGATTCAGAGTTCCTCTAAATGATAGTTTAGATTACTTTATGTCACAGTACTACTAGCTTAAAAGTGATTCCAATAGCTTCTTTCAAAAATAAGGGCATGAATATAAGTTACTTTATTGTGTCTTCATGTAAAGCTTTTTTGTTTAATTGTCATAACTACCTATGTGCAAACTCTTTTTTCTCTCCTCCACATTTGTCTCTCTCTAAAATACCCTGCTCCCCACCGCGCTGTTCCTGATATAGTCTCTAAGAACCTACCTGGCGACAAAGGACCCTATCGAAATACCTGTGGTCTCAGTCATTTTCCCTGCACCCTCTCTCAAGGAAGCAAGAAAGTATGTGGTTGCTCAAGTCCTGCTTGTAAAGCTGCCTACCGTCTACTATTGCTTCAGAGGTTCTAAAGTACGCTACTAACAGCCAGCAGCCTTTACCCCCCAATCTACCCTGCATCCAACAAACCTCTTCTACTTTATAACCCCCCTTTACTAGCTATCACTCCTTCCCTAGTTCTAAACCAGCTAGCTCCACACTTACCTGCAATTCTAGATCTGCCCACTAGGTGGCACCCTTATCCCATCCTTTATCTCCTGCTTATCCCTCTATTTTTTCTGTAATTACACTAAATCTCTTAAGTCCTATACCTGCTCTTATTTTCTCACTTACCCTTTACTTCAACGGTCTACACCCACCTGTTTTTTTTTCTCATAGACTCCTGTTTTATCTCTGATCTTTTCCACTCCTGACTTGCCTAACTTTCCTTCGGTTACTAGCCTTGCTGATAGTTTTTCTCTAGCTTCTTCACTTCTCTACCCGCTCCGTTCGCCATGTGGGCTCACTCCGCTCCCCTACCCTACCCCCAAATCCCACCACCCAGGGGTCCTAATCTTGTACCATCTAACCACACCACTTCCCTCTTTCACCAATCACAAACCCTTCACCATTGGCCACTCAACTCCAATTCCCTCCTTTCACTTACCACTGCCTCTCTCTCCCACCACACCCTCCACCTATTCCCTTCCACACCTAGTATACCTCCAAGCCTATAAAGTACAGTTTTGTACCTGCCATAAATGAAGATGTTCGAGTGTTCACACTGCTGCAGTCATTACACTTGGGTTATCCTGCCGTTAGGCGGTCCCGCAGTCGGCCAGAGTTCCAAAGTCTTGGTTAGGCATCAGTTGCTGTCGCTTCTTCCCAGACGTCAGTGCGCCAGGGGTATACAAGATGCAGCAGACGCCATTTTCTTCAGTTTTTCTTGCCCCAGATGTCAGGTGCCCCCAATAGGTAGGCAATACATATTGCTAATGAAAAATATACGTATGAAATAAAAGCAATAACTTCAGTTACAAGAAAATACACCCCAAAGGTTGTATAGGATAGAAAAGTATGGATAACTCCAGTTAGTTCAGAGGGGATGGAGGGAGGGTAACCTGGACTGCAGCAGTGTGAACACTAACATCTACATTTATGGTAGGTACAAAACTGTACTATGTTCGTGTTACACTGCTGCAGTCATTACACTTGGGTAGAATCCCAAAGCTAAGGTTGGGTGGCTGGTCTATAAAGAGTTAGGATTGGCTACAAGACCCTGCAGAACTGCAGTGGCAAATCCTGCTCTAGACTTAGAGTAAAGAGGCAGGTGATGGTGCTTGGTAAAGGTGTGCACTGAACTCAAAGTTGCAGCCTCCAAAATTTCCTTGGTAGGTACTACTCTGAGGTGGTCAGTTTTTCTATAACAAAATTGAGGTCCCAAGCAGGTGTTGGTGCTCTCCGGGGCGGTCTTATGATTTAGCCCCTCTGAGGTACTGCTTTAGCAAGGGATGAGAGAATAAAGGAGGATCCGTGTTGTAATATGCTGAAATGGCAGAGGCGTGGATCTTAATTGATGAAAAAGATAGGCCTCTGTCCAGCATCTCAGGTAAGTATCGTAAAATCTGAGGAATGTTTGGAACAAGAGGGTCAAGGCTTTGAGCCTGGTTCCAGGCGCAGAATCTCTTCCATTTTTCTAAGTAAGCTTTCCTGGTGCTCGGCCTCCTGGCCTACAAAATGACATCCATAACAGCTTCAGAGAGAGGTGTTGCCTGTTTGACTAATGTATCTGCCATGCATCCAGGTTTAGGGTTTTAGTCAGAAGGTGTGGAATTTGGGGCAAAATCCATGGTGGGCCTTGAGCCAAGTTCCTTAAGATAGGGTGCCAGTGCTGGCGTGGCCAGTCTGGAGCAATCAGGATCATCTGTTTTTTCTGGTCTGGCTTTTAGGAGTACCTTTGAAAGGAGAGGCAGTGGTGGGAAGGCATAAACTTTTAGGTTTTTCCAGCTGAACAAAAGAGCATCCACTTTCCATGCTTGTTTGTGATAAGTCCTTGTGCAGAATCTTTGAAGTTGGCAATTCAGTGGGGAGGCAAAAAGATCTATGTCTGGGCATCCCCATTTTTGCATTACCATGCTGAAGATTTGTGGATTCAATTTCCATTCGTGAGGGTCCATGATGTTTCTGCTTAGATAGTCTGCCAGAGTATTTTTCTTTCCTGCCAGGAATTGTGCTTGCAGGTGAACTTAATACATTAGAGCTGTGTTCCACAAGGTCATGGCTTGCCTGTTAGGGGATAAGAATGAGTGCCCCATTGCTTGTTTATGTACATTACTGTGGTGTTGTCTGTCTTTAGTAATAATTGTCCTGGATGCAGAAGGTCCTTGAAAGCTGTTAGGGCATTTTGAACAGCCAACATCTCTTTGATGTGAAGATGCATCTGGTCTGTGGTCCACTTGCCCTGAATGCATTTTCCTACCATGTGTGCTCCTCAGGCGCAATCCAAAGCATCTGTTAGAGTTTGCCTGGCTGTGGGTTGGGTAAAAGGCTGACCTTGCTTAGGTGACATGCCTGTGCCCACCATCGAAATTCCTGTTGTAGGCAGGGAATCATTGGTATTACTGCTTCTAAACTGAGTGTGTTGAGTCCAAACACTTTTTAGGTACTATTGTAATTTCCTCATATGCAGTCTAGCATATGGTAGTAGTAGTATGCAGGATGCCATGAATCCGAGGGCCTGCAGAATTTTTCTTGCAGGGAGATGGGACTTGCCAGTATTTGAAAATATTGAATTAGTTAAACTTGCTTGTCTGGCGTGAGGTAAGCCATCTGGGCCGTTGTATTTAAGCTGGCACCCAGGAATATAATCTGCTGTGAGGCCACTAGTTTTGACTTCTTTTCGTTTACTGTGTACCCTAGAGAAATTAGCAACCTTTTTACAAATGCCAGATGCTGTAGAAGAATGTCCCTTGTCTCTGCTTGAATGAGGCAGTCATCCAGATATGGATATATTTGAATTCCATTTTGTCTGCAAAATGCAATTACTGCTGCCAGGCACTTTGGCTTATCTACTGCGCCCAGGGTCTTCACAAAGGGCAGTGCAGAGAATTGGTAGTGCATTGTACCCGGCTTTGAATCTGAGGTATCTTCTGCAATTTTGTCTGCTAGGGACATGCAGGTATGCCTCTGTGGTCCAGAGTAACAAGCCAAGCCTTCTTGCCCAGCATGGGTAGAAGCTGCTGTAATGTCAACATTTTGAAATTTGGAATATCCAGGTAAGTATTCAGAATTGAAAGGTCTAGTATGGGCCTCCAGGCCTTGACCTTTTTGGGTACCAGAAAGAGTCTTGAGTAAAATCCTTGTCCTTGTTCCTGTTGTGGTACTTTTTGAATTGTTCTCATATCCATGAGGGCTGTAATTTGTTTTTGTGCCTCTGCCCATTGATTTTGTGGCAGGTCTGGCATTCCTTTTTAGCCTTGGTAAAGTATGAAAGTGGAACCTGTAACCTTGAGTCACAATATTCAGAACCCATTTGTCTTGGGTGATTGTTTGCCAGTTTTGAGAAAAAAGTGCTAGTTTTCCCCCTAAGGGGGCTTCCAAAAGGGACGTGCTTGGCGTACGAACGGGAAAGTCATTGTGACGGTTTCCTGTAAGGTTGAGACGTGTCCTCACCTCCTTTTGGAGTTGGTGCCCCACTGTCGTTGTCTGTTTGAGCCTTGGGGTTGAGATCTGCCTCTTGGGAGTCTGTATCTGCCTCTCTGTGGTCTGTCACTGGAAAGGACCAATTCTTTGTTGGCTAATTTCTGCTAAACCGAGGTGGCTACTTGTAAGAAATCCTTGACTGTTTGCATAGATTTAGCTTTATCCTCCATTTTCTTTAACACCTCTTCTGCCTTAACCACCAAACAAGATATGATGCTGTAAAGGAGCATCCAATAAATTTTGCCTTAACATGATCCGGTAAACTCTGTTCTTTTAACCAAGCATGATTTCGAATCACAGAATCTGTAACTGCGGCTCTACAAGAGGCCTCTAAAGAATCAAAACCATACTGCAGAATGTTTTCCCACCTGTTCAACTGCATGCAATAAATCCTGCATTTCTTTACCATCAGGAGCTTCTGAGCTTGCGAGCATTTTCTGTTTTAACTGAGCCATTAAATATTGTTGGTACTTAAGCATGTGAAACTGACAATTAAAGCTCTTACTGCTAAAGTTGCAGAGGTGTATACTTTCTTCCCCCATCTATCCAAAGCTCTGGAATCTCTGTCAGAGGGTACTGGATTTTTTGCAATGGAAGCCTTAACCCCTTTTGGACCCTGGGAAATGGTTTCTGGGTCAGCTGAAGGGTTTTTATAAAGAAACTTGTGAGAGTCAGGGACTCTATAATACCAGTCTGGCTTGGCTGGAGCAGGGGGCAAAGAATCAGGAGTAAGCTAGATTCAGAGAACACATCATACACAATGTCTAACAGGCGGAATAGCCAGGGGCCTGTGCTGAGGCAATAATAGGAAATCCCTGAGCCTTTTCTTGGATTCTGAGTAATCCTGACTTTCCCAATGGAAATGCTCCCTCATGGTATGCAAAGTTTCCACAAAATAGTAATCCTCAGGAGGAGAGGCTGAAGGGATAGATTCTTCAGCATCAGAGTCCTCATAGGGGGGTAGAGAATATCCCTGGTCTGAAGAGGAATCAGAGGAAATGGAAACCTGATCAGAGGAATCAGTCTGTATCCTCCCTAGGCCTTTTTCTCAGGAGGGGGATGGGAACCCCTGATTAGAGTAATGAGGTCTTCGGCCATTTTAAGCATCTGTTTCTTAGACATGGGAGGACTGTCCAGGAGAATGCTGTACTTGTTTCTGTCTTTAATGGTACCTTTGCCTTGGCTGTTTTAATGGTAAGTTGTGAGGGTCTGAAAACACCCTCAGAAGCCGATGCCTGCTCAGCGGCTCCGGACCCATCTGAGGGATTAGTTTCTGTAGGCCCAATACCCTGAGTTTCCAGAGGCCTAGTTGTCTCCACGTGGGAGTCGGAAGCGGCCTGTGGCTCTGAGGTAGCGGGTGTCAGGGGCTGCGAAAGCGCCTCAGAGAACCGGCGACTGGCCTAGAAGAGGTTTCGTCGGCAGTTTTGGACCTCGGATGCCTGTCTATCCTTGACTTTGCGGTTTTTCGGTACTGAGGAAGTCGGCTGATCCGACGGCATAGTGTAATTGAACCTTCAGCCAAAGTACTGCAAAGCAAAATCAAAACGTCTTTTTATAGTGCGTTTGTTGAATCTAGCACAAAAGCGACAACCAGTGACGTTGTGATCAAGGACTAGGCATGGAATACAGTAAGAGTGGAAGTCCTTATGAGGTATTTGCTTCCCACAAGAAATACAATTAACTTTTTCTGACATCGTTCTGAGGCAAGAAAAGTTTCCCCAACGGGGTACTTAGCTTTATTGAAGACTTCAGATCTGAAATTCGACTTCGAAAATCTCAGGAGTCGGCCGACCAGCACTTGCAAACTGCTTCTGCTTCGGGCACCGCGCGGCAAGAAAGACTGAAGAAAATGGCGTTGGCTGCATCTTGTATACCCCTGGCGCACGGACGTCAGGGAAGAAGCGACAGCAACCGACGCCGGACCAAGACTTTGGAACTCTGGCCGACTGCGGGACTGCCTGACGGCAGGATAACCCAAGTGTAATGACTGCAGCAGTGTAACACGATGAACAGCAACCTAACAACTTACCCTTCCAGATGTATAAGCTACCCACCGCAGCTCTCTTACAGAGGTTACTCATACTTACATTTCTACCACCTTTAACTTTAGCTTACCTGCTAACCTCCTATGAACACCCATTATATTCACACCTTCGCTACCTCAACCTACCTCTCCTCCTCTACCTATTTTCACTAACCATGTTAACATAACATCTACACCCAGCTATCTACTAGCAAAATACCATTGGATAGCCCACATTAGATAGGACTCTCCCAATCCCAGAAAATCTCTACCTCTATATAAATTCCCAGTTCCTAGACTTCAAACACTACTCTTCTCTTTAAAAGATGGAGACATTCACCCAGGCCCAACAACTGCTACTACCACTCAACTCCTCAACCCCAACCCCTCTACTATCCATGCCCTCACCAAACCACCTAACTCACTCTTATTAGCTCACCTCAACATACGTAGCATTAATAACAAAGTTGCACAATTCCATGCTCTCTTGGAAGTCTACTCCTTTGACATTTTGTTTAACAGAAACTTGGTTAAAACCTGTAACTAAAGACAATGAAGTCATCCCACCCGATTATATTTTGCGACTTGACCGTGTAACCAAAAAAGGTGGTGGTGTAGCTATCCTATTTAAATCTAGGTTACACATTACTACCTACAACTATAAACTACCTCAAGACTCCAACGCTGAAATTCTTATTACCAAGCTTCAACTTAACACATTCAAATCCATCTATATTATCTGCATCTTCCTCCTGGTAATAACACTGCCACCACAAGTGTTGTAGCAGTAGCCACCCTACCAGCCACATTAACCTTTTTGGTTTTTGCTCAAACCATTACCTCCCCTACCAGGATAAACAACCCTAATAAGTGCCTTAGATTGGATTCTCAAATAATCATGCCCAGACATATGAAGCTGGAACCCTCCCTGACTATGTAAGTGACCACTCACTAACCTACACCATCAGGCTTAATTCCCATCTGCCTAATCCAACCATATCTAGGACAATTAGAACCAAGAAAAACTTCAACCCCAATCTCTTCCAGAGAGAACTAAGAGCATGTGACTGGTCTCCCTTAAAATACCTCACATTGTAGGAAGCTATTACTTTAATTCCAACTTTCTGGCCATACTAGACCACCATGCCCCAACCCACTCTATTAGAATGAGAACTAAATCTGCCCCATGGCTTTCAAAAGAAACCAGACAAAAATTTCATCTCGGAAATAAATACTGGAATAAAATTCGTTTAACTAAAAACTCAGTAGACCAACAAAACTTCAGACAGCTGAGAAATGAAACTAAATAAAGCTATACTGTCTGACAAAAGAAACTACCTACAATTCCAGCAGACTCACCATAATAAACCACAAAAGTTCTTTGCGAGTATTAATGATTACACCCAGGTCAATCCATCACACCAAACCCATAAGGCACAGACCAGGAGAATCCCAGAGACTGCTAATGCCTTTAATACCTTTTTCACTGAGGCCATTCAAACTCTTGCCAGTCAGTTATCTACTCAGAACTTAACTATTACTCAACTCTAACCCATCCCCCTCCATTTCTCTTCCAACCAGTCCCAACAACATATATTCTTACCCTTATCCAAAAACTGAAACCGTGCACTCCTTCAGCAGACCAACTACCCACTGAATATCTACAAAAGGCAGCCAAATCAATCGCCTATCCCATTTCCATTCTCATCAATAGAACCATCAGTGAAGGACGCATGCCTAAAATCTGGAAAGTATCCCATATTCTCCCCCTTCACAAGGGTGGGAACTCTACTGAACTCTCCAATTACTGTCCCATAGCCCTACTCCCTTAGCAATCACGGAAAAATGCATCCACAGACAATTGCTGGAACACCTAATCCAAAATAGCTTACTTTCAAACTCTCAACATGCTTTCAGACCTTCCCACAGCACTATTGCCCTCCTTTCCTTTACTGACTGTTAACAAAAACTAACCTCAATATGCTTTCCTCTGCACTGTTTATAGATCTAAGGCATTCGATATGGTAAATCACCCGATACTAATATCCTCAAATCCCTGTCACTAGATGCACTAGCTATAAAATGGTTCCAGTCCTACTTAGATAACAGACAACAGGCTGTACTTTGGCATAACATTCTATCTACCCATCTGCCTGTTAACACTGGTGTTCAAGGGTCCATATTAGGACCTCTCCCTGCTTTCTAGATTTATCAACGACCTACACCTAGCAATCCCCCAAGCTACATGCATACAATATGCAGATGATTCCACACTTATATGCTCAGCCACATCTATATCTGAACTTCACTCCCTTACCCAAAATGTTTAACACAGTTGAACAATGGTTTACACAGCGCTGTCTCCTTCTGAACTCCCCAAAAAGTAAACTCCTCCTCCTTTTTAATCCTACTTGTAAGTCCCCCCCCCCAAGACTTCACAGTAACATCCAATAATGGTACTCGTATCCCCAGATCTAACTACCAAACTACTAGGTATCACCATAGATAACTTCGACACCCATATTAACAATACTAATATATTGTATAATTTCAGTTCCTACTTTTACTAATATATTGTATAATTTCAGCTCCTACTTTTACTAATATATTGTATAATTTCAGCTCCTACTTTTTCTTTATGATTACTTGTATACTAATATATTGTATAATTCAGCTGCCATCTTTTTCTTTATGATGTATTGCAACTACATTTTGTATTGTACCAATTGTATCTGTATATTTTGCACTATATGTTATGAACAAATGACTTCAGATTATTCTCTGTACTGCACCTGCAATGTTCATTGTATACATTATTTTTTGTATATGTGACTGTTTCCTCGGAGCTCATCTTCTCTACTGAAAATGGACATATATCCAGTTAGACTAACTCGGTCAACAAATGTAAAATAAAACAAAAATAAAATAAATAAATCTGGCTAAAACTGCAGTTGAAGCATACTTTCAATCCTAATCTGGCTAAAACTGCAGTTGAAGCATACTTCCAAATCCTAATCTGGCTAAAACTGTACTTGAAGCATACTTCAAATACTCATGCCATTAAGATGATGACAAGTCTGCACAGGCGTACATACTGCAGTAAAGTTCTAATTCTTGACACCCCTGCAGCACATGGCTACTGCAACAACCACCTACTGAAGTGCATACTAACAGAGCACTAACAAAAAGCTACATGTTCAGAGTGCATTAACAGGTAAAACTGAATCACAAAGTACCTACATGTTGGCTTACACATTAGGAATACTGGTACTGAATACATATGGCCAGGATTCAGAATGTCTCAAAAGTTAGTGAAATTAATCTTATGAACTAAAATCTGCTCTACCACCATTCAACTCTCTAACACAACAGCTCCTTATGTTTCCACAGAAAATACAGTATTACAAAGAGGTACAAGTGTCATCTTCTGCAACTCCAAAATACACTCAGTGATAACTACACACCTACCTGACAGTTTGGAGACCTGAGGTCCCAGAGTCTGATTGTTTTGTCCAAGGAGCCAGAGATAAATGTATCATCCACTGGAGACATTGATAACGCTACCACCCTAGAAGAAATTACTTGCAGATTTAGTTTCATAGACAATCCAACATACAGAACTAAATCATACGAAACACAAGCTGAAGCAACAGATACTAAATTACCCCTTTAGCAATGATCATTCTCAGGCGGATCACCTCTGAAGTATTTCTGTTCCAGTATAAAAAAGTCTAATTTCAGAAAGGTTTGATGCTCTCATGACAAATTTTAGGGAAAAACTATTAGGAACCTTACTAGCCCCCAGACTGCATGCCTAGACTCAAAGACCAAAGATCTGCACCTTGAATCTGAATTGGACATTTTTTTGTCAAAACATATATAAAAAAAATAAAGCTGTGTAAAATGTTACCATAACGATAGATGCCCCTCTCTTCCATGTTGCTGTATTCTAGATGCGGGATTTCCTGCCTTCAGGCGACTCTTATACAAAAGCTTCAGCTTGGCTGTTGCAGTGTGCGTAGGACGTCACACGTTGGGCCAGAAACCTGGGGCCTTAAAAGTGATGTCTGCATGCACGATCCTCAGAACTTGAAGGCCAGCAGGATAAATGCCAGTGGTTTCCAGGTGTGTGACTGTCCTACTGTAATACAGACAGGACAGGTAAGGAAAAGGACCTGGGGGGGCAGGAAGCAGGACAGGTAAGGAGAAGGACCTGGGGGGACTGGTGGGGAGGAAGCAGGACAGGTAAGGAGAAGGACCTGGGGGGACTGGTGGGGGGGGGGGGACCTGCAACATAGAAGAGAAGGACATCGATGTTATGGTAAGATTTTACACAACTATTCTATGACCTTCTATTCCTATGTTGCAGTATTCTAGATGTGGGAGCATACCACAGCTTATGCAGACGAGAGAGTGGTGGTAGATGAAGAGGGTTCTACAAGACCCTGCAGGATTGCCCTGGCAAATCCTGTCCTAGCTCTGGAAACTTGGTCAAGTTTGTAATGCTTGGTGAAGGTGTGGATAGTGCCCAAGTGGTTGCTTCCAAAATGGATGCTGTGTCTAGGCCCTTCATGAAGGCCCTGTGGGTGGCCACAGGTCTAGTGGATGGGCCTAAATTCCCACTGGAGGTTCCTTTCCATGGTGGGAGTAGCAGAAGCAAATAACTTTCCTAATCCAGCATGCGATGGTTTGCTTGGAAACCGTCTTGCCCAGGGTTCTGGGATGAAAGGTGACAGAGCTGGTTAGTTTTCCTGATGGCTTTGGTCTTGTTCAGGTAAAAAGTACAGTTGTGCACACTTACCATAAATGTAGATGTTAGTAGCCCTCAGTCGGCCCGAATACCAGAGTTTTGGGATTTCTCCGTCGGATGCAGTCACCTCTTCCATGACGTCAGGTAGTCAGGGGTATAAAACATGCAGCCGCCATTACATCAGTTTTTCTTGCCCCAGATGTCAGGAGCCCCCAAAATAGGAAGCAATTACATGGTGTGGATCACCTCCAGTAAAATGTAAATATCACTCATGAGATGGCCAAAAAAGAGAGGATAGGTAGAAAGTATAGAAAAGTCAGGGGGCTGGAGGGAGGGTAACCAGGACTGCTCCTGAGAGCACCCCGGCACTATCAGGTTTTACCTCATATCATGCGTTCCGGCCACAAAATCCGGATAACACCAAGAAAGGAGGATGGGTATCCATATTCATCAAAGATACCCTCACCTCCAGGTTGGTGGCAACGCACGATGCATCGGAGACCATCCAGGTGCAATTAACCGTAGGCAAGACTGCTCTACAATTTGTAGCATGTTACAGACCACCCTCTCAAACTCAGGATCCTCACACAGCATTCCTGAAAACTCTGGAGGGGATAAATGTAACCCCAAACACCATCATACTAGGTGATTTCAACTATCCAAACATAGACTGGGATAACTACTCAAGCCCCAACACTTTAGCCCAAAGGTTCCTAGAGTTCATAAACTCTAATGCCATGGAACTAGTCACCATGCCCACAAGAGGTGAAAACATACTGGATCTCATCATCACAAACATGGGGTCACAATGTTCAACACCGGAGGTATACCCTTCATTGGTGAGGTCAGATCATAAACTAATCTCACTGGAAGTCCACATCCCGCCCCCACCCCAGATAAAAAAGACCACAGTGAAGAACTACTCTAAAGCCGACTTCACAATTCTTAGGACTGGTGTGGTCTCTTTCAAGGCCCCAGAGCCAGCGGAAACCATCACTAAAGCCACTGAATCACTTACAAATGCCTTCTACCAGCACCTCCAGGACTGCATGGATCAGGCAATCCCAAACAAAACAAAGACTCTTTGTACCAAAGGCAGGTGTCCAGTCTGGTGGACCCCAGCCATAAACAAGCTCTACAACAAAAGGAGAAAGCTACTACAAGAGAGAGCAAAATCCTCAAAAGGGAAGACACCCTTGATCATCGTAAGTAAAAAACTAAGATCTCTCATAAAATCCTCCAAAGCAAATTATGAAAGAAAAATTGCCACGGACTCAAAAGGCAACCACAAGGCCTTTTTTTAGCTATGTTAGAAACCTGGGAGGAAACTCCCAGATGTTCAGAACTGGTTCAAAATGATGTAAAGTTCACTGAACCTACAGACATTGCCAACATACTGGCTGACAGGTTCAGTGCAAATCCCCCCCCCCCCCAAAAGGAGAAATATCTATACCAGAGGATTGTATCCTCCCAAACATCTCAAATGCTCAAGTAAGAACAGCTCTCTCCAAGGCGAAAAACAGAGCATCCATGGGACCAGATGGTGTCCCCGGTTGTGTGCTCCACGAGCTCATTGAGGAATTAAATCCGCAGTTAGGGCAGCTGTTTAATCTTAGCCTCACCTCAGGATACGTACCCAAGGAATGGCGTACGGCTACTGTGGTCCCATTACACAAAGGCAGTGCCTCCACCGACCCTGGAAACTACCGTCCCATCAGCTTGACAAGCCTGGTCTGCAAAGCTATGGAGAGGATCATTATGGAACTCATAAATAAAGACATAGGGGACCTGCAGACATTGGATCAAACCCAATTTGGCTTTGTCAAGGGCAGATCGTGCCTTTAAACTTGGTTGACTTTTCAAACAGTCACCAAGGCCATTGATGAGGGCAAGGCAGTCCACACAGCCTACCTTGACCTGGCAAAGGCCTTCGACACGATACCCCACTCAGGCATCATAGAAAAACTCACCAGTTTAAATGTGAACCCATACGTCACAAGATGGGTTGCAAACTGGCTAAGTGACAGAACCCACAGGGTTAGAGTTGTTGGCGCCATGTCAGATTCAAAGCCTGTCACAAGCGGTGTCCCACAGGGCTCGGTCCTGGGTCCACTCTTGTTCGGCATCTACTTTTCAGAAGTACTGGCAAGCACAAGAGGATTATGGCTGACAAAGTTTGCAGAAGACTGCAAACTGGGCGCCATAGTTGAAAACACATCAGACACAGATATCCTTCAGAAGGGTCTCATAGAAACAGATAACTGGTGCCAAAGCCATGGCCTAAAGTTAAACGCTAAAAATGCATAGTCATACCCTTTGGGGAAAACAAGGTTACCCCTAGCTACCCTAGGTGGCAATCCACTAAGCACAGAAGAGGTTATCAGGGATCTGGGAACACAGGTTGATAGCAACCTCTCATTTCACACCCACGTTGCCAAAGTTGTCAGGAAGACCTTCTACATTGCCCACCTGATCATGAAGGGTTTCACGTCTAGGTCAAGAGAGGTCATCATTCCCCTGTACTCACTCATCAGACCGATGATTGAGTACAACGCCCCATTTGGAATGTATCTGACCCGACACTTACAGCAATTGGAAAGGCCCCAAAAGTTCCTCACCAAAAGGATAAAGGGTCTCAAAAATATGTCCTATGCTGCCCGACTGAAGGAGCTCCAGCTCTACTCAGTCGCCACACTGCTCAGAGGTGACCTGTGCCTGACATACAAGGCCATGTCCAACCCGGAATTAATGAACATGCTTCACCTCAAAAAATCTAAATCTATCAGACCCACAAGAGCACGAGACATAAACCTTGACACGGTCATAAATAGGACGTGCTGGAGGGACAGATTCATCACCCAGAGACTCCCTATGCTGTGGAACAAAATCCCGGTACATGTGAGGCAGAGCACCTCGCTGGCCTTGTTCAAGAGAAATCTTGACCAATGGATGGGAGATCGCAGGTATACCCCAGGGATTACATCAGTGTCACTGCTTGACAGAGGCACAGCAAAATAATGGGCATAATATCCTTCAATAGAAAGGGGTGGCGTAAGCCACAAAAACTCTGGGCTAGGCTTATAAATGCCCTAGGGCAGATAGCCTAGTATAAACCTATGAACCTATGAAATGTGAATACACTAACATCTATATTTATGGTAAGTGTAAATAACTGTACTATGTTCTTTGTGTTTCACTGTTGCAGTCACATTTAGTTTGATTCCCAAAGATGAGGAAGGGTGGAGGCAGTCAAGAAGTATTAGGGCTGGCTAGAAGGCCTTGTAAGACAGCTGTAGCAAATCCAGCTCTGGATTTAGAAAAGAAAGGTAAGTGGTAATGCTTGGTGAAGGTGTGTATTGAACTCCAGGCTGCAGCTTCCAGATGTCCCTGGTAGGGACTCTCCTGAGAAATGTTGTAGAGGTTGAGGTAGCCCTAGTAGAATGGGTTCTGATCCCCTGTGTGGTAGGTTTTCCATGGTGCTTGTAGCAGAAATAAATGCAGTGTGCTATCCATTTGGAGATGGTTTGCTGGTTTGCTTTGAAATGGCCTTGCCCTCTGCCCCTGTAGCAAAGCTGACTAGCAGCCGGTCAGATTTGCTGAACAGTTTAGTCCTGTCAAGGTAGAACCTAAACTGTCTGTGCATGTCCAAGGAGTGAAGGATCCTTTTCCCCTTTATTCTGAGGATTAGGAAAAAAGGTTGGTAAATGGATGCATTGGTTTAAAGCCACACTGGACACCACCTTGGGCATAAATGATGGGTTAGTCCTGAGGGGAAGCCCTGTCCGCATGGAAGACAATGAAGGGTTCCACAGCCTTAAGGGCCTGTAACTCAGACACTCTTCTTGCTGAAGTGATGGCTAAAAGTAGGGCTGTTTTCCAAGAGAGGAATTTTAACTCTGCTGTAGGCTTCTCTAGTAGAAAGTTAAGGTCCCAGGCAGGTGTGGGAGCTCTCCTGAGGGGGTCTTAGATTGCTAGTTCCTCTCAGGAACTGTTTGACCAGTGGTTGAGAGAAGAGGGATGGCTCAGTATTGTAATGAGCTGAGATGGTAGAGGCATGAATCTTAATGGAAGAGAAGGATAGGTCTTTGTGGAGCAGCTCTGCTAGATAGTCTAGGATTTGAGGTAACATGGGCACGGCTGTGTCCTTTCCCAGAGACTGGCTCCAAGAACAGTATCTTTTCCACTTTTCTGAATAGGATATCCCAGTACTAGGCTTCCTTGGCCTCAAGGATGACAACCAGCACCTGTTTGCTGAGGGTTGCTGGTGATGTATTCAGGGAATAAGCCAGGTTGCTAGGTTCAGGGTTTGCAGCTGAGAATGCCAAATCTGCCCCTCCGGCTGGGACAAGAGAGAGGGGGGTCTGATGCATGTGCCAGGGTGGTCCGGTCCCAACACCTACACCGAATACTGAATGACAATTTCCTTTTTGAGCCTGCCTCTCAGGCTGATCTGCAGTTGATTACTGGGAGAAATTCAACAACAAAGTTGAGATCCTAAGGAACAGGAATCCGTTTTCAAGAAGGTCTCACATGCAACACTGCTTTCATAAAGCTGTCTGATTTCAAAAGAGGGGGACATCCACTGGCAGACGAGCTGAAAAGACCGCAAGAGGCACTTTGATAGAAGCATATGACAAACCATCGCTAAATAGCTCACACAAATATTTCAAACCACTTCCAGGACCTCTATTAACAGCTAGGCACTACCTAGAAAACTTCTTCCGCTTGTTAAAACTATTTTCTAGTTACAGGTTTTCTGCACATCCTCCTGGAACAAGTACGCAAGAGGTACTGAAACAGAATCATCCAGGCTGTCTGCTGTCATTGCTTTAAGCTGGGGTGTACTATTCCAAAGCCTGCCCTGGACTTAGAGAGGCAAATGATAATGCTTTGTAAAAGTGTGAACAGAACTCCAAGTAGCAGCCTCTAGAATGTCTTTGGTTGGTACCCCTCTGAGAAAAGCTGCTGATGTAGCTGCAGCCCTGGTGGAATGAGACCTAATGTCCTTTGGGCACCGGTTTGTCATGGTATAAGTAGCAGAAACAAATGCAGTGGCTTATCCACTTTGAAATAGTCTGCTTTGAAATAGCCTTTACCTCTGATCCTGCAGCAAATGTCACTTGTAACTGCTCAGTTTTTCTTAGAGCTTTAGTCCTGCTCAAGTAGAATCTTAGTTGTCTGTGTATGTCCAAGGAATGCAGAATCCGCTCCCCCTTGTTCTGCGGATTTGGATAAAAAGTTGGCAGGTGAATAGTTTGGTGAAGAGCCACACTGGAAACCACCATAGGCATAAAAGAAGGATTGGTCCTGAGGGACACCCTTGTCTGGGTAAAATATGATAAAAGGCTCCACAGCCATGAGGGCCCTGTAGCTCTGAGACCCTTCTTGTTGAAGTAATTGCCAGCAGCAGAGCTGTTTTCCATAACAACTTTAGATCTGCAGTAGCAGCTGGTTCAAATGGAGGCAGGGTGAGCTTTACCAACACATAATTGAGGTCCCATGCAGGAATTGGTGATCTTCTGGGAGGCCTTACATTTTTGGCCCCACTAAGATACTGCTTTAGTAAAGGATGAGAAAAGATTGGTAGCTCTGTGTTGTAACGAGCCGAGATGGCAGAGGCATGGATTTTTATTGATGAAAAAGATAGGCCTTTGTCAAGCATCTCAGTCAAGTATTGTAAAATCTGAGGAATATTGGTCTCTGCTGTGTCTGTTCCTTGTGCTTGGTTCCAAGCACAGAATCTCTTCCATTTATCAGCATAAGATTTTCTAGGACTAGGTCTTCTGGCTTCCAAAAGGAAAGCCATAACAGCTTTACTGAGAGGTGGTGTTTGAATAACTACATGATCAGCCATGCTGCCAGGTTCAGTGTTTGGAGCACATTGTGCAGGATCTGATTGTTTTGCTGGGACAGTAAGTGAGGTACTTGAGGCAAGTCCCAAGCTGGGAATTGAGACCTATTCCTTAGGACTGGGTACCAGTATTGGCGGGGCCAGTCCGGGAGAATTAGTATCTTTGGTTTCTCTTGTCTGACTTTTAGTAAAACCTAGGGAAGAAGAGGCAGAGGAGGAAAGGCGTAAACTGATAGGTTTTTCCAACTGAAGGATAGGGCGCCCACTTTCCATGCTCGTCTGTGATAAATCCTTGTGCAGAATTTTTCCAGTTGATAATTCCGAGGAGAGGCAAATAGGTCTATGTCCGGGCTCCCCCATTTCTTTATCATCATGCTGAAGACTTGTGGATCTAGTTTCCACTCATGAGGGTCCATAAGGTTTTTGCTTAAATCATCTGCCAGAGTATTTTGCTTTCCTGGCAGGAATTGAGCTTGAAGATGTACTTTGTAAGTCCAGGCTGTGTCCCACAGTGCCATGGCTAGTCTGCAAAGGGGGTATGAGTGCATGCCACCCTGCTTGTTTATGTACCACATAACAGTGGTGTTGTCCGTCTTTATCAGTAGTTGCCCTGGATGAAGTAGGTCCTTGAAGGCTGTCAGGGCATTTTGAACAGCTAATCTCTTTTTGGTTGATATGCAGATGCATTTGTTTTGGGGTCCATATGCCCTGACTGCATCTTCCTGCCAGGTGGGCCCCCCATGCATACTCTGATGCATCTATTGTTAAGGTTTGGCTGGCAGGGGGTAGAGTGAAAGCCCGTCCCATGTTTTGGTGACATGCCTTTGCCCACCATAGAAACTCCTGTTGTAGGCAGGGAATCATTGTTTCCAGACTGACTATGTTGACTCCATAAACTTTAGGTACCACTGTAGTTTCCTCATATGCTGTCTTGCATATGGAATCAGTAGAATGCAGGATGCCATGAACCCCAAAGCCTGCAGAGTTTGTCTTGCAGATAACTGGGTTTTTGTTGCCATCAGTTTGAAGTAGTCAGTTGCCTTTGTCTGACGTGAGGAAAGCCATCTGGGCAGTTGTATTCAAGCTTGCACCCAGGAATGTTATCTTTTGAAGGTACCAGTTGTGATTTCTTTTCGTTTGTGTACCCTAGGCATGTTAGGAGCCTTTTCACAAACGCCAGATGCTGAAGAATGTCCTTGTTCTCTGCTTGACTGAGACAGTCGTCCAAGTAAGGACAGAGCTGTACACTTTTGTCTGCAAAATGCAATTACTGGTGCAAAGCACTTTGTAAAGACCCTGGGCGAAGTAGATAAGCCAAAGGGCAGTGCAGGGAATTGGTAATGCATAAAGCCAGCCTTGAAACGGAGGTATCTTCTGCACAATTCCCTTATTGGGATATGCAGGTATGCCTCTTAAGTCTAATGTCACCAGCCAAGCGTTCTTGCCCAGAATGGGCAGAAGCTGCTGCAAAGTTAGCATTTTGAATTTTGGAATGTCCAGGTATGTGTTCAAAATTGATAAATCCAGTATTGGGTGCCAGGCCTAGTCTTTTCTGGGTACCAAGAACAGTCTTGAATAAAACCCTTGTCCTTTTTCCTGTTCTGGTACTGGCTGAATAGCTCCCATATCCATGAGGGACATAACTTGTTTCTGTGCCTCTGCCCATTGATTTTTTGGCAGATATGGCCAGTAGTTTGCATCTGGCAGAGTGTGGAAGTGGAATCTGTATCCCTGAGATACTATGTTTAACACCCGCTTGTCATGGGTTATTAACTGCCAATTTTGAGCATAAAGTGGCAATTCTCCCCCTAAGGGTGCTGCCAAAAGATAAGTGCTTGGTGATGGCAGAGGGAAGTCATTGAGACTGTTCACTGTAGGGTTGCACTTTATTTCCTCCAGAATTGGAGGTAGAAGCATCCCATTGCTTTGGCCTGTAAGAATCCTGTGGCTGGTATCTAGAACCTTTAGGGCGCCTGGATTTGCTCTGTCGGACACAGGAAAGGACCAATTTGTTGTATGCCAGTGTCTACTGAATCGTAGTGGCTGCACTTGTAAGATGTCTTTTACGGTTTGCCTAGACTTAGCTCTGTCTTTCATTTTCTTTAAAACCTCTTCTGCCTTAACACCAGAGTATCATGCTGTAAAGGCGCATCCAGCAATTTAGCTTTAACATGATCAGGCAAATTTTGCTCTTTTAGCCAGGCATGCTTCCTAATTACAGATCCAGTAACTGCGGCCCTGCAGGAGGCCTCTAAGGAATCAAAACACTGCAAAGTATGCTTTCCAGCTTGTTCTGCTGCATGCAATAATTCCTGCAATTATTTATTTTCTGCACATTCAGAAATCATTATTTTCTGTTTCAGTAATCCCATAACATGTTAATGATACTTGAGCATATGAAACTGGCAGTTTAAGGCCCTGATTGCCAAGGTTGCAGATGTATAAGCCTTCTTTCCCCATCTATCCAGTGCCCTGGAATCTGTCAGATGGGGGTAGGATTTTTTGCTGTTGAGGCCTTAACACCTTTTGGACCCTGTGAAACAGTTTCAGGGTCAGCAGCAGGGTTTCTAAATAAAAATTTGTGAGAGTCAGGAACCCTATAATATCTGTCTGGCTTGCTAGGAGTCGGAGGTTAGGAGTCTAGAGTCAAGCTTGACTCCGAAAACGCATCATCCACAATGTCTAAAACAGGAGGTATGGCTAAAGGCCTATGCTGAGGGAGAAGGAAATCCCTGAGCCTCTTTTTTGATTGAGAAATCTCGACTCTCCCAGTGAAAATCCTCCCTCAAAGTATGCAAGCTTTCTCCAAAGAAATAATCTTCAGGAGGAGATGCAGATGGAATAGATTCCTCTGCATCAGAATCCTCATAGGGTGGTATAGATAATACCTGATCAGAAAAGGAAGCAGAAGAAATAGAAACCTAATCTGAAGACTCATAATCGGTGTCTTGCCTAGGCCTCTTATCAGGAGGGGGTTGGGAACCCCTGATCAAGGTAATTAGGTCTTCAGCCATTTTGATCATCAGCTTTTTGGGCGCAAAGGCCTGTGCACAAGACTCATGCGTCTTTTTTTAGCTTTAGAAGTTGCTTTCGTCTTTGATTTTGAAGGTGGCGTTGGTTTTACATAAAAATGTTGTGGCCTGAATACACCCTCAGAAGCCAGTGCCTGCTCAGCGGCTCCGGACCCATCCGAGGGCGAGACATCCGCAGGTATAATACTTTGAGAATCTCACGGCGTGCCAGGCTCCACATGGGTCTCAGTAGGGGCCTGTGACTCAAAAAGTACAGTTTTGTACCTACCATAAATGTAGATGTCCGATAGACATGCAACTGCAGTCATAACATGTGGGTTGTCCTGCCTCAGGCAGCCCTCGGTCGGCCGGATTCCAAAGTCTGGGTCCGACGTCGGCTGATGTCGCATTTCTCTCAGACGTCAGAGCGGCTGGAGTACATAAGCATCAGCCGACGCCATTTTCTTGTGTTTCTTGCCCCAGATGCCAGGTGCCCTCCAAGGAAGGCTGTAATCAAATTGGAAGACAAAAACAGGATTCCAAACAAATAACTGAGCAATAAAACAAATACACCATAACAGATATCCCCAGCTAAGAGAAACAGGGATAGGAGTGGACCTTAGGCATAGAGGGGTATGGAGGGTGGGAAAATCCGACTGCAGTTGCATGTCTATCGGACATCTACATTTATGGTAGGTACAAAACTGTACTATGTCCTTCAAGAATGCAACTGCAGTCATAACATGTGGGTAGAATACCATAGCTTAGCTGGGGGAGGAGGAATGCTCTAGGAAAAAGATGGTGTGGCAATCAAATCCTGCAGGACTGCCGAAGCAAAGCCTGCTCTGGATCTGGAGTATAGAGGGAGATTGTAGTGTTTGGAGAATGTATGTACGGAGCTCCATGTAGCAGCTTCTAGAATGTCCTTAGTAGGCACCCCTCTTAAGAATGCTGTAGAGGTGGCTGTAGCTCTGGTGGAATGTGGTCTGACATTAGCTAGAACAGTCTTTCCATGAAAGGAATAACAGAATCTGATGCAATGTCCAATCCATTTTGAAATAGTCTGTTTTGAAATTGCTTTTCCTTGGACTGCAGGGGCGTAAGCTACAAAAAGTTGCTCAGACTTCCTACTGGCCTTGGTTCTGTCCAGGTAGTAACGAAGTTGTCTGTGAATGTCCAAGGTATGCAACAGTCTTTCCCCCTTGTTCTCAGGATTAGGGAAGAAAGCAGGCAGATGAATTGCTTGATTTAAAGAAACCCTAGATACCACCTTTGGCATGAAAGTAGGGTTGGTCCTTAATGAAACCCTGTCTGTGAAAAATAATAAAGGGTGGTATTGCCATTAGGGCCTGTAGCTCCGAAACCCTTCTTGCTGATGTAATTGCCAACAGGAAGGCTGTCTTCCATGAGAGAAATTGCAAGTCAACTGAAGCTGCTGGCTCAAATGGAGGTAGAGTCAGTTTTTCTAGGACAAAATTGAGGTCCCAGGCTGGCACTGGGGCCTTTCTTGGTGGCTTAATGTTCTTGATTCCCCTGAGGAATTGCCTTAGTAAAGGGTGTGAAAAAAACAGGAGGATCAGTGTTGTATCTAGCTGAAATAGCAGATGCATGTATCTTTATGGAAGAATATGAGAGGCCGTTCTTTAACATATCTGCCAAATATTCCAAGATGAGTGGGATGTTCAACAATGATGCATCATGTCCCTTGCTGGTATTCCAATTGCTGAATCTTTTCCACTTTGTTAAGTAAACCTTTCTGGTGGATGGTCTTCGAGCCTCTGTTAGTATCCGCTGAACTTCCTTGGAGAGATAGGCTGAAGTTATTTATGGGATCTCCCAGGCTGTTAGCTGCAGTGTCTGTAGATTTGGATGCACTGTTTCGAAGTTGTGTTGAGTCAGAAGTAAAGGCCATTCCCACCTCCTGGTGTGACACATGCTCCGTAGTAGTGGGTACCAGTGTTGTCTTGGCCAGTCCGGAGCTATTATGATTCCCTTGGGTCTCTCTGCTTTGATCTTTAGTAATACTGAGGTCATCAGTGGCAGAGGTGGGAATGCATAGATTGTTAGGGAGTTCCAGTTGAATGAGAGGGCATCTATTTTCCAAGCTTTTGGATGGTATGTCCTTGTGCAGAATATTGGTAGAAGATGGTTGAGATGAGAGGCAAATAGGTCCACTTCTGGCTTGCCCCATGTCGAAGTGAGTTGTCTGAAGGCCTTCGGATGTAACCTCCACTCGTGTGGATCTGTGAAATTCCTGCTTAGGCTGTCCGCCAACACATTGTCTTTTCCTGGAACAAACTGGGATTGTAACTGGATGTTTAGGCTCAGTGATTTTTCCCAAAGATGCATTGTCAGTCTGCAAAGGGGGTAAGAGTGGGTGCCCGCTTGCTTGTTTATGTACCACATCACAGTGGTGTTGTCTGTCCGTATCAGTAAATGGCCTTGCTGGAGTTGGTGTTGAAAAGCCTCGATGGCATGCATTACTGCCAGCATTTCATTTTGGTTTATATGCAGATGTGTTTCCTTTGGAGACCATTGTCCTTGTATACACCTGCCTTCCATGTGCGCCCCCCATCCAAGGTCTGAGGCGTCTGTGGTCATGGTCTGTCTTACCTGTGGTTTTTTGAATGACATACCTGTGTTTGCCTGGCTCACCGAGGCCCACCATAGGAATTCCTTTTGTAGGCATGGAATGAGCGGTATGATTGCCTCCAAGTTGTTGACTTCGGTATCGAAGAATACAGGAGCTGACCGACCAGCACTTGCGAACTGCTTCTGCTTCGAGCACCGCGCGGCAAGAAAGACTGAAGAAAATGGCGTCGGCTGATGCTTATGTACTCCAGCCGCTCTGACGTCGGAGAGAAATGCGACATCAGCCGACGTCGGACCCAGACTTTGGAATCCGGCCGACCGAGGGCTGCCTGAGGCAGGACAACCCACATGTTATGACTGCAGTTGCATTCTTGAAGGACATGTAGCGGGTATCAGGGGCGGAGTACCAGCGACTAGCTTAAGAGAAGCTTCGTCGGTTTTGGACCTCGGTCTGTCTGTCCTTTTCTGCTATCAGACGCCATTTCAGGATAGTTAAATCTGTTTCCAAAATATTCTGAGGCAAAGATATACAGACTCTTAATAGTACGTTGGTTAAAATCTAGCACAAAAGCGACAGCTAGGCACGTTATGATCAGGGCCTAGGCAAGGAATACAGTATAAATAGAAATCCTTGTGAGGTATTTGCTTCCCACAAGTAATGCAATTATTAACTTTTACTGACATTGGTATGAAGCAAAAAGTTTCCCCAACGGGGAACTTAGCTTTAGTGAAGACTTCGGTTCTGAAACTCGAATTCGAAAATTTCCGGAGTCGGCCGACCGACACTTGCGAACTGCTTCTGCTTCGGGCACCGCGCAAGAAAGACTAAAGAAAATGGCATCAGCTGCTTGTTTATACTCCTGAAGACCTGATGTCATGGAAGAGACAGCAACCGACGCACGACCCAATACTTTGGAATTCAGGCCGACAGAGCAACCTGCCTGCAGATTACTCAAATGTAATTACTGCAACAGTGAAACACAAAGAAAATCCGCAAAAGGAATCATGGTCCCCCTGGTTATGCGGGCCTCCTCTGCCTCAAGAGCGGCGTCTACCTGAGTTACCACCCCCTCCCCTGCCTCTGGAGGGCGGATCACTTTGTGCATCTTGAAAAAACCTCTGCGGCTTTCTGAACCACATTTTCCCACCCTTCTGGCCCTTGAGATAAGGTCTAGAAGGCATGGAAAACTGGACTCTCACGGCAGACAGGGTTTTTCCTTCCTGCTCGCACCTAGTGAGAGTATCCTTCACCTTGGTTCCGAACAATGATGAACCGACAAAAGGGGCGTTGGTGAACGCAGACTTGAAGGTCTCCGCAAAATTACACAGGCGCATCCAGGAGTGCCTCCTGAGAGAGACTCCTGCACTTGCTGCCCTACTCGCTCCGTCGGCTGTATGCGAGATCAGCATCATGGAGGAGTTAGTAATGGAATTTACGGTAGACATCTGTGCATTGACCTCCTGAGCCACTGCGTCAGAAACGTTACCCTGCAGAGACTCTCCAAGTTCTTTTAGATCTCTTTGGAGCCGTTTAAAATGTGACAAATAATTCAACAACCACAGAGTAAAGGCCGCTGAAGAAAACATATGCTTCCCATACTGGTCCATGATCCTTGACTTCTTGTTAGGGGGATGGACGGTAGATGAAATCTCAGCTAGTTCCTTCTTGGTGGCTGCTGCTACCACCATGGCATCTACTGGAACGCCCTTTGTGAGAAATTCCTAGTCAGCGGGGGTGGACAGGTGCATCTCCTGGGGACTGGTTCCACAGCGTCAGGGGTTTCCCCACACCCTTCAACAAACAATATCCAGGAGTTCATCGAATGGGGGAGAAACCCAAGAAGTGGAGGGTTGAGACCCAAAGGCCTTCAGGAACAGACTCCTGCTCAGAGGGAGATTTGGAGGGCTAGTCGCCTCTCTGCTTCAAGATCTCCAGGACATCTGAGAAAAAGATATCTTCAGAGGACGACTTGGGGGACCCCTCTGAATCCTCGAGGTGGGTGTCAGAAATAATAGACCCATCCTGGGAATCAATGTGCTTCCTCTTGCACACTCTTTCTGGGGGGGCTCCTCAGGCAAACACTGTGGGGAGACCTCAAAGTTGGGGACCACTCATGGAGGTATCCTGAGGCCTTGGATCTCCACTGTCCAAGGACAGAGGGTGATAAGAAACTGCTACTGCTGGAGGGAGTAGTGTGTCGGTGCCATCAGACGCAGCTGACGACCTGGCCAGCATGCTCCGCATGACCTCGAAAGCTGATCACCCCCAATTCCGAAGAACGGACAACCGTGGAAGCCCTCAGAGCCGAAGTGATAAGGTCCGAAGTCAAGGAAGGGCCCAAACTCACCCGTGCGAAGCACCGAGCGGGAGGCTCGGAGCAGAAGATCAACCCAAAACCTCTCCCTCGGGCCCGACAGACGAAGTATGAGCCCTGGACCATGCGGACGGAGCAGACTGGGTCGGAGCGGAGATCGGAACAGAGATGCCAGGATGGGCTACTGGAGCTGATGTAAAGACATCAGATGGAACTGACAACTCTGGCTCCAAAGGCCGAGAAAGGCTCTGAGGAGGAACATACGAAGATGTATGGGTGATGGGCTCCAGGGTCAACACCGGTGAGTGGAGCAGTCTGTGCCACTCTATCCACATCATCGTCCGAGAGAGCCCTGGAGGACCTAGAGGACAAGGTCAGACATTTGGACCTCCCTACCGGAGACTTATGAGAAGGAGAAACAGGAGACCGGCTCAGAGAGACTGGGAGCTGATGTTGGCTTGGTCAATTCACCCACTTCCTTCGGCCCCGAAGCCAATGGAACCGAGGAAGCTGAAGTAGACTTTGCAACTTTCTCTGGCGGCTCCGATAAAACTGATGGAGCCGGAGAGCATTTTATTTAGAGGTCTTGTCTGCTTTAGAGGGAGAAGACTTAGAACTGGAAGCCCTCTCCAAGTCTTCTTCAAAGGAGGGTTTCAGTAATCCCTTCAGAATCAGTTTGTTCTTCCTCTCGAACGTGTGGGCTAAAGGCGTGACAGAACACACAGGACTCTTGGAGGTGGATAGCCCCCAAGCAATATACACACATAGTGCCCATCAGTAATAGATAGTTTATATCCACACTTCACATTTTTTGAAGCCCGAAGGCTTGTGTTGTTTTGTAACCCTAGACATACTGGTATGACACCACACACAATCTCAGCAAACAAACCTGGCACCAACAAAAAAAACGCGGGAACTATGTCTCTAAATTAAACGGTCATAGAACAATAAACACCATACAGAAGAAATTACCTCTAACTTAAATGGCCCTGACTAGCAACACAAGGGAGGACTAGGTCCTCTAAATTAAACGGCTCCAGTCCAAACAGACGGGGCAACACCAAACAAGCGCACACAGAAAAACTGGAACACAACTAGAAGGGAGGACTAGGTCCTCTAAAATGGGCCTAGCCTGTAAGAAGGGAAGAAACACAAACGGGACACCAAGACAAAAAGCCCAACAGGCTACACAGTTTTTTTTTATCACAAAACAGAGACTAGTTATGAAAATAGCTTTTGGAGCAACAAACTACTAAAAAGTAGAAAAAAGTTAAAATTAGCCACGGCCAAGAGCGAGACCACGTCTGAGCTGTACGAACGGCAAACGAGATCTGGGGAAAGGGAGCACTGCAGCAAGGGATACCTCTTAGCCATGAGCCAATTGAAGATTGAGCTAGAGTATGGCAGAGTCGGAGCAGAGGTTCGGCTCCAAACCCACGGGTAAGAATGTAGGCGAGATTGGACTACATAACATCAGATGTTCTGATCAATGTTGCAGTATTCATAATGGATGGGTCTGTCATTTACATTCGGCTGGGGTACCAAAACTTTACCTTCCTGAGGGAGAACATCTGATGTATGACCTTAGTTTGTGCACTGCGTATAAGGATGGACACAAACAAGATCCTCAGATTGTCTCCAAGCCAGCAACCTGAAGGCAACTGAGAAAGGAAACTGGTCCGCTAGGAGGGATGTAGCTCAAACAAGTAGGAAACTCCCCTAAGAGTGTGTGCGTGTGCTCAGAGGGCAAGAGATTTGATGTCCTATTGATTATTGTAGTATTCCTTCCCTCCCTCCTCTCTACTCTTGTTCTTACACAACTGTACTATGTACCAACGAAATCACTGTTGTAGTGTAACAGATGGATGATTCCCAAACCTGAAGAGAGAAATGAGAAAGGGCCAGATGACCTCCCAGGAGACCAGAGAGGACGTATCTGGCAAAGGAAGGTCAAGACCTGGAGAAGGCAACTTTGTAGTGCTTGGTGAAGGTGTGCACAGAGGACCAAGTGGCTGCTTCCTGGATGGATCTTGCATCAACTCCCTTGTGGAAAGCACCACAATAGGCTGCCGCCCAAGCGGAATGTGCTTCAGGGAAGGAGGGCAATGATTTACCAAGTTAAGACTAGCAGAACGAGACAACCTTCGATATCAAGAATGCAATGGCTTGTTTTGAGACTGGTTGATCCAGGTTGGCATCCATGAAAAATAGCTGGTCAGTTTTTCTGATCTGTTTTATCCTAATAGAACCACAGCTGCCTGTGAATGTCTAGGCAGTGTCAAGATTTTCTTCCCCCTATTTTGAGGATTGGGAAAGAAAGCAGGTAGGTGAATAGGTTAACTGAAAGGTTATTCACTACCTTAGGCACGAAAGGAGAACTGGTCTTAAGCATTACCCGGTCATTGTGGAAAACAAGGGAGGAATAGCCACACCCTGCATGCAGACATTAGAGCCAGTAGGACAGTTTTCCCATGTACAGAATTTTAAGATGGCAGATGTGGCTTGCTCAAAAAGGTGGTAGAGAGCTTTTCCAAAACAAAATTAAGATCCCATGGAGGAGCAACTGGTTTTCCTGGAGGCTTAAGGTGCAAGACTCCTTTCAGGAAGAGCTTGACCTCTGCCATGGCCATGAGAGGAAGGTCCGGAGGCAAAGAAGCACCGATGCCTGAGAAGGCCAACTGTGAAAATGCAGAAGCTCACACATATACTGAAGTATAGTGGAGGCCTCAAGATAAGAACTGCTCCAATCTGTGTCCGTGACACCAAATGGAAAATCTTTTCTACTTGGCTATGTTAGATTTTCTGGTACTGGGCTTCCTGTAAAACCTGCACCATATCCTCTGAAAATAAATGACTTTTAGAAATAAAAAACCATCATCCACAGAGTGAGATAAAGAGGCGAGCATGATATGTAGCAGCAGACCTCTCTGTTGGGTGACTAGGTCTGGTTGTATCAGAATTTTCCGGTTGTTTCCCTTTGACAGACAGAATAGGATGGGAAACAAATGCTGTCTTGGCCAGAAAGGGTCCAGGAATAGCACATTTGGAAGATCTTTGTATCTTCAGCAGGACCCTTGAAATAAGTGGCAGTGGAGGGAAGGCGTTTAGGAAAACTCCCTGTCCACTGCAAGGAAATGGCATCTGCTCTCCAGGCCAGAGAAAATGGAATCCTGGCACAGAACTGTGGGGAAAAAAGTCATTCAAACCCTAGCCAATTCTTTACCTCCCTTTACTGCTTCTCCACTAAATTCCTCCAAGACTACATCACCTACCTTTCAAATACAACCTGTACCTGCTTCTCTCATCTGTAAGCTACTTCAAAAACTGAAACCTTGTACCCCTTCTGCTGACCATCTCCCATCTGAATACCTACAAATTGCTGCAAAAGCTATAGACTATCCCATCTCTATCCTTATTAACAGAACCATCTCAGAAGGCAAAATTCCATCCATATGGAAAGTATCCCACATCATCCCTCTAACATAAAGGAGGGTCTTCTATTGAGCTGTCTAACTTTCGACCTATTGCCTTACTCTCCCCAAAAGCTAAGATTATGGAAAAATGTATTCACAAACTACTTAACTACCTTCTACAAAATAACCAACTAGCCAATTGCCAACATGGCTTCAGACCATTCCATAGCACTACAACTGCCCTACTATCCTTCACAGACTCTATAAATAAAAAACGCAACAATAACTCCTTTTCCTCTGCACTATTTATTGATCTGTCAAAAGCCTTTGATATGGTTAACCGTAACTTACTCTTAGACAAACTAAAGATCCTTTCTCTTGAACCACAAGCATTACAATGGTTTAGGTCTTATCTGGATAATAGACCGCAAGCAGTCCTTTGGGATAACTATCTGTCTTCACTACTTCCTGTAAATATTGGGGTACTCCAAGGCTCTTAGGTCCCCTTCTTTTTTCCTTATTTATTAACAATCTACACAAATATTCCTCAAGCCACCTGCATTCAATACGCACATGATTTCACCTTAATTTGTTCAGCCAAGAACATAGACTCTCTCCAGTCCCTCACCCAAACTGTTCTGCATAATGTTGAAAATTGGTTTATGCAACACTGTCTCCTCTTAAATCCCAAAAAAAAAAACTACTACTTTTTCCCCCTACTCATAAATCACCTACTCCATCCTTCTCTGTAACCTCTAACAATGCTACCAACATAACTCCAGACTCTACAACCCACCTACTAGGTGTTACAATTGATAGTCGTCTCAATTTCTATGACCACATCAACACCACCATAAAGTCCATTAACAAAAAACTCGATACCCTCTATAGAAATAAACCCTTCCTTACCCCTTCTGCCAGGAAAACTATTGCACAAACCCACCTCATTTCTACCCTTTTCTATGCCTCTGCTATATACTAAGCTATCAAAAAACAACCTCTCCAAACTTGTCACCTGTTATAATAGCATAGCTAGATTCATTACATGCTCCCCCCTTCAAAACTCACCACTGCCTTAACCTCAAACAACTTGGGTTGGCTAGAACTGGAAAACCATATACTCTGTCAACAATTACTTATCACTCAAAAGATCCTATACCACCCTAACACCCCTATCCTCTCTAATCTGATTACACCATATAAAATTCTTGCTACACTACGCTCTGCTAACAAGCTCCTAGTTTTCACAATTAAATCCAACAAAGCTGGTGACTCACTTTTCTCTAACACAGCAGGTAAAAACTGGAATCAATTTCCTTCTGAACTATCAATCTTGGCTTCTACTTCTCCATTTAAAAAATACCTCAAAGAACATCTTAAAACTCATTGGCTTTGTCCATGTGCTAACCCAGACATGCATCTTTCCCCCGTCCTTCTCTTACTCCTTTCCCTACTCCCCATGCCACCTAATCTAGGCCCAGACGTACATCTTTCCCCCGTCCTTCTCTTACCCCTTTCCCTGCTCCTCTATCCCATGCCACCCAATCTAGGCCCAGACGTACATCTTTCCCCAGTCCTTCTCTTACCCCTTTCCCTACTCCCCATGCCACCCAATCTAGACCCAGACGTACATCTTTCCCCCTCCTTCTCTTACCCCTTTCCCTGCTCCTCTATCCCATGCCACCTAATCTAGGTACTATTTTCTTCTTAGTAATTCTATAAAACGAAGGCCTTTCTCTCTTACTTGGGTTTTACTCTTACCCACCATTGTATTTAGTATCTTTTTTACTCTTTTTTTTTTTTTTTTTTTTTTAGTATAACTTTTAGAGTAATATTTTTAGAGTTTATAACTGGAGTATTATATATTTTTTTACCAATGCTTTCAATATGTGATTTTACATGCCTTTTTATATATGTTTAACATTCTCACTATTCATGTTTGGAGCTTTTCTCCCCGGGCCTCTACAGAAAATGGACATGTATCCAGTTAGACTAGCCCGGTCAACAAATGTAAAATAAAATAAAAATAAATAAATAAAACTGGTGATGCTCTGCAAATGCAAACAGGTCCATCTGCAGACTGCCCCAATGACATAGGATAGCTTTAAAGACATGCCTGTTCAGAGTCCATTCATGGGACTCCATGAGGTCAGTGCTCAGTCTGCCAACAAATTTTCCATAAAGGGAATGTAAGCTGCTATTAAGGTCAAGGACAACTGAGCGGCCATTTGCCAAAACACCTGTGCCAACCTGTATATGGAGCCAGACTTTGTGCCTCCTTGTTTGTTTGTACACCAGCAGAGTACGGTGTCGCCTGTGTACACCAGGAGTATGTGCCTGGTTTCCAAAGGTGTGAGAAGGTTTACAGAGCTTGTAGAAGGACCGTCTTATTTCAGGTTGATATACTTCCCTTCAGGAGAGAGGACCACCATTCCCACTGTACTTTGTAGGATCCTGTCCAAGGCACCCAAGCCCTGTCTGATGCATTGGCATGGAGAATTTGGTTGTGAGGGGTTGGGGTGAAGGTATGGCCCAGGTTGACACACACCTGTTTCTCCCACCAAAGAAAAAGTACAGCTGTGTACACTTACCATAAATGTAGATGTTAGAGTGTATTCACTGTTGCAGTCATTACATATAGGTATTCCTGCTGGCAGGTTGCCCTCAGCCGGCCTGAATTCCAAAGTCTTGGGTCCTGCGTCGGCCGCTGTCGCCCCTTCCCTGACGTCAGGGGTATAAAAGATGCAGTAGACGCCATTTTCTTCAGTTTTTCTTGCCCCAGATGTCCGGTGCCCCCAAAAGGGTAGCCAAAATATATGTATCTATGTATACATAAAACATACATGCACCAAAATAAACTTTACCTTCATCTACAAGCAAATACACCACATAGGTTGTATAGATCAGAGAAGTAAAGATAAGTTTCAGCAGAAATAAGGGGGGTGGCGGGTGGGTAACCTGCACTGCAACCGTGAATACACTCAAACATCTACATTTATGGTAAGTGTACACAACTGTACTATGTTCTTCGTGTTTCACTGTTGCAGTCATTACATTTGGGTAGAGTCCCAAAGCTATGGTTAGGGGGCTGGAGAACAGCATTAGGAACGGCTATGAGGCCCTGCAGAACTACAGTGGCAAGTCCTGCCCTGGATTTAGAGTAAAGTGGCAGATGGTAATGCTTTGTAAAGGTGTGCACTGAACTCCAAGTAGCAGCTCTAAAATGTCTTTAGTTGGTACTCCCCTGAGAAAGGCTGCTGAAGTGGCTGCAGCTCTGGTTGAATGTAGCCTAAGGCATTGGCTTGCCATGCTGTGAATAGCAGAAACGAATGCAATGGCCTATCCACTTTGAATTGCTTAGAGATGGCCTTTCCTTGTGATCCTGCAGCATATGCCACTGGCAATTGCTCTGTCTTCCTGAAAACTTTCCAAACAGAATCTAAGTTGTCTGTGCACGTCCAAACCATGCTGTGAATAGCAGAAACGAAAGCAATGGCCTATCCACTTTGAATTGCTTAGAGATGGCCTTTCCTTGTGATCCTGCAGCATATGCCACTGGCAATTGCTCTGTCTTCCTGAAAACTTTCCAAACAGAATCTAAGTTGTCTGTGCACGTCCAAAGAATGCAGAATTCTCTCCCCCTTGTTCTCTGGATTTGGATAAAAAGCTGGCAAATGAATAGTTTGGTTAAGGGCTACACTGGACACCACCTTAGGCATAAATGTTGGGTTTGTCCTCAGACACCCTGTCTGGATGAAAAATGATAAAAGGTTCCACAGCCATGAGAGCCTGTAGCTCTGACACTTGTTTGCAGACGTTATTGCTAGGAGCAGAGCTGTTTTCCAAGATAGAAACTATATCAGCAGTAGCAGCTGGCTCAAAAGGAGGTAGGGTGAGTTTTTCTAAGACATAATTGAGGTCCCATGCAGGTATTGGCGATCTCCTTGGAGGCCTTAAATTTTTGGCTCCTCTGAGGTACTGCCTTAACAAGGGATGAGAAAAGATTGGTGGCTCTGTATTGTAATGAGCCAAAATGGCAGAGGCATGAATTTTAATTGATGAAAAAGAAAGGCCTTTGTCCAGCATCTCTGTTAAATATTGCAAAATCTGAGCAATATATGGTACAGCTGTATCAATTCTTTGTGCCTGGTTCCAAGCACAAAATCTCTTCCATTTTCCAGCATAGAATTTCCTAGTACTGGGCCTTCTGGCTTCCAAAATGACATCCATCACAGCTTTACTGAGAGATGTACTGTGTATGGCTACATTATCCTCTATGCTGCCAGGTTTAGAGTCCAGAGTTGGCTGTGCACAACCTGATTGTTTTGTTGGGACAGTAGATGAGGTATTTGAGGTAAGGTCTAGGCTGGGCAGTGAGACAAGTTCCTTAAGATCGGATACCAGTACTGGCAGGGCCAGTCTGGGGCAATCAGTATCATCTTTGGTTTCTCCTGTCTGACCTTTAGGAGTACCTTGGGGAGGAGAGGCAGTGGACGAAAGGCATATACTGATAGGTTTTTCCAGTTGAAAGATAAGGCGTCCACTTTCCATGCTTGTCTGTGATAAGTCCTTGTGCAAAATCTTTTTAGTTGGTAGTTGTGAGGGAAGGCAAATATATCTATGTCCGGGCATCCCCATTTTCTTGTTATGCTGAAGACTTGTGGATCCAGGTGCCACTCGTGGGGATCCATGAGGTTTCTGCTTAGTTCGTCTGCCAGAGTATTTTCCATTCCTGGCAGGAATTGTGCCTGCAGATGAACTTGGTAAGTCAATGCTGTGTTCCACAAAGTCATAGCTAGTCTGCAAAGGGGGTAAAAGAATGCATGCCCCCCTGCTTGTTTATATACCACATGACCATGGTGTTGTCTGTCTTTATCAGTAGTTGTCCCAGATAAATTAGGTCCTTAAAGGCGGTCAGGGCATTTTGAACAGCTAGCATCTCTTTTTGATTGATATGTAGATGCATTTGGTTTGTGGACGAGGTGCCCTGAATGCCTCTTCCTGCCATGTGGTCACCCCCCAGGCATAATCTGATGCATCCGTTGTTAGGTTCTGCCTGGCTAGGGGTAGTGAGAATGGCTGTCTTGTTTTGATGACAAGCCTTTGCCCACCATCGAAACTCCTGTTGCAGGCAGGAAATGAGAGTAATCCTTGTTTCCAGGCTGTGGCAATGTTGAGTCCAAACACTTTTTAGGTACCACTGAAGTTTCCTCATATGGAGTCTTGCATATGGAACTAGTAGGATGCAAGATGCCATGAAGCCAAAGCCTGCAGAATGTTTTCTTGCAGATAACTGGGCCTTTGTTGCCAATCCTTTGAAATAGGTAGTCAGTTGTCTTTGTCTGGCGTGAGATAAGCCATTTGGGCAGTTGTATTTAAGCTTGCACCCAGGAATATTATCTCTTGAGAGGGTAATAGTTTTGATTTCTTTTCGTTGACTGTGTACCCTAGGCATGTTAAAAGTCTTCACAAACGCCAGATGCTGCAGTAGTATGTCCTTGTTCTCTGCTTGAATGAGGCAGTCGTCCAAGTAAGGATACATTTGTGTTCCTCTGTCTGCAGAAAGCGATTACTGGTGCCAGGCACTTTATAAAGACCCTGGGCGCATTAGATAAACCAAAGGGCAGTGAAAAGAATTGGTAATGCATTGAGCCAGCTTTGAATCTAAGGTATCTTCTGCAGGATTGCCTGATTGGGACATGCAGGTATGCCTCTTTTACGTCTAAAGTCACAAGCCAAGCCTTTTTGCCCAGCATGGGCAGAAGAAGCTGCTGCAAGGTCAACATCTTGAATTTTGGTACATCTAGGAAAGTGTTTAGAATAGATAGTTCCAGTATTGGTCTCCATGCTTTGTCCTTTCTGGGTACCAAGAACAGTAGAGTAAAATCCTTGTCCCTGGCTCTTGCTGTGGCACTTGAATAGCCCCATGTCCATGAGGGATGGGACTTGTTTTTGTGTGTCTGCCCATTGATTTTTTGGTAGATCTGGCCAACCATTTGCCTTTGGCAGGGTATGGAAGTGAAACTTGTAGCCTTGTGACTGTTTAAAACCTATTTGTCCTGGGTTATAATGTGCCAATTGAGAAAAAAGTGCTAATTTTAAGGGTGCTGCCAGGAGATAAGTGCTTGGTGCAGGCAAGGGGAAGTCTTTGGGACCATTTCCTGTATGGCTGTGATTTGTCTTCTCCACTTCTGGTGGTAGAAGCACCCCATTGCTTAGACCTGTACGAACCTTGCATCTGGGATATGCCCCTAGGACGTCTGGTTCTGCCCTGTTGAGGTCTGTGACACTGAAAAGGACCAATTCTTTGTAGGCCAGTGTCTGCTAAACCTAGGTGGCTGTACATGTAAAAAAAAATCTTTGACAGTTGCATAGATTTAGCTTTGTCCTCAATTTTCTTTAACACCTCTTTTGCCTTAAAACCAAAAGTACAGTTTTGTACCTACCATAAATGTAGATGTCCGATAGACATGCAACTGCAGTCATAACATGTGGGTTGTCCTGCCTCAGGCAGCCCTCGGTCGGCCGGATTCCAAAGTCTGGGTCCGACGTCGGCTGATGTCGCATTTCTCTCCGATGTCAGAGCGGCTGGAGTACATAAGCATCAGCAGACGCCATTTTCTTCAGTGTTTCTTGCCCCAGATGCCAGGTGCCCTCCAAGGAAGGCTGTAATCAAATTGGAAGACAAAAATAGGATTCCAAACAAATAACTGAGCAATAAAACAAATACACCATAACAGATATCCCCAGGC